>NW_026129563.1:0-46126 GCF_022985175.1 Labeo rohita | reverse complement strand
AAGTTAAATTATTCTATCTAATGCACTTTGAGAGTTCAAAATTTAGAACGACTCATGTTCTTAACTAAGAAAACTTAAGTCAGAAAGAAGTCAGTGAATTGACTTGTACCTGAATTTTAAAGGGGGCACAACACTCTTTTTATTTGTGGTTTACTGTATCAGTCTAAAATACATTCCTACTTTTATTTTAGGAGGCCAAGCAAATTAGTATATTATAATAATAATTTATTATTATTATTATTATTATTATTATTATTATTACTATTATTCCTATGACAGTAATAGCCATATATTTTAAAAAAGTTGCACTGTAATATAAATGAAAATTATTTTTTTCATAGGCTTATTATTTTTGCTTTACACTACAGTAGGGAACTAGATAAAAAAGTTTGTCAAGACAAACTTTAAGTTGGCTTGAGAAAGGCGGACCAGAAAGTTTGTAGCATGTTTCTAACATGTTGTTAGAATGATTAGCAAATTACTAGCATGTTGCTAGCATGATTTAGATAGATAGATAGATAGATTAGAAATATTAGAGTGGAAGCTTGAGTCTAAATGGATTAGAAATAGTACATAGAAGGGAAGCTTGATTGAGCCTCAGGGGATTCTGGGAGTTTAGATTTGAATTTTGTCAGTTGGAGTTTGAAGAGTGTTGGCTCAAGTCTATGGGATTTTTGGTGGTTTTGACAGTCTGGTGTATGAAAACCGTAAACTGGATCAGTTAGAAAAGATATAGCACACCGAGTCAGACCAGACTCTGAAGGTCTGGACCGAGTTTGGTGGTTCTAGCTTGAAAGCTCTAGGAGGAGATAGATACCGAAATTTGGCTCAGAAGAATAATAACAATAATCTTAAATAGTAGATCAGCAAGTTGGCTTTCTCAAGCCAACTTAATTACAATACTTGTAAATCCTAATTTCTACACTTTCTAAACTTTCAGTTTAGAGTTAAGACAGACATAATGTATTGTTTCCTCCTGAATGGTCCAATTTATTTTGAGAACGTAATATGGCTTGATTTACAGCTAGAAGTACTAATCTAAAGGAAGATTGGTTGATTTTCAGACAGTTGTATAATGTGTCTACAGCTGTGATTAGAAAAGCTAAGGTTGATTACTTTCTTTTAGAAACTGCCATAATAATCTAAATAATTTAAAAACTTTTTGGAAAAATATTAAAATTCTCACTGGAAATAAATCAAATTCAAATTTTCCGTCATGTATTATAAAAGATTCATGTAAAACTGTGGATAAAGCTAAAATAATAGACTGTTTAAACAAAACCTTTTGTGGCCTCTGGTTCACTTCATGAGTCAAATAATTCGACCCGTGATAACTTCTTAACTGTTTACTCTAGTGTAAATCATTTTAAGGTAGACCAAGTATTTGATTTTAGTGCAGTAACGGTTTCAGAGGTAAATAAGGCCCTTAAATATTTAGATAGTAAGAAACAGGCTGGTGATAAGTTGGATCCATGTTTTTTAAAGTTGGCAGTAGTGTTGTCACGACACCAAAATTTGACTTCGATACGATACCTGACTATAAAATATCACAATACTACTACTGAACCGATACTACGAAAAATAACAGAATAATAGATGATCCAAATGGAGATCAGTTATTTTATCTATTAGAAAAAAGAATTTAATCCTCCCTTTAAAAAATAAATAAATAAATAAATAAAGTAATAATCATTTGCCAGTGCCACTACACAGGATTACTGAACAACTACCAAGCCTACATGTATGTAGAGATCTTTGCTCAAAGGATAAAGCCAAATCTTATTTCATGATATAGTCATTTTATTTCACAACAACAATTTATATCATGACATAGTCATTTTTTGTTATTTTATCTTTGTTAGTAATAATAAGAACCGGATGCAAGTAACAAACTAAAGGACAACTACAATAAAACAAAGACAAAAATAAAATAAAGAGGGCTCTATGAAATCTGTTTTATTTTATCCTAAATTCCGTTTTAATTTTAATAGACTCTATTTTAATGGTTACATAAAAATGTATCAAAAAACATGTCTAATTAATTGAAATCATGAATCTTGCAGAATTTAACTGTAACACCCTTTGGACTGTTTATGTTGGTTTTTCCCTGTTGTGCCCATATTTGGTTCTTCCTACCCTCGTTGTGTCCCAATTAGTTAATTTGCTTCACCTGTCTATGTCTGATTTACCACCCTTTATAAGTTGTTCTCAGTTCTAGTTCTGTGTCTGATCTCAAGGTTATTTTGGTTGTGTGTTCTCCTGCCCTTGTTGGAATTACCAGTTTGGATTTGATTAAAGATTCCTGTTCGTGTTAATCTCGTCTTTGTGCATTTCCTTGCCACACCCAACCGTGACATTACCAGCAATTTATTAAAAGTTTAACAAAAAATTACATGGTTTTAAGGCCCTATGAAATACATTTTATTATTTTTTCTCAAATTCAGTTTTGTTTTCCATTTATTTTCTGGATTCTATTTTCAAAAAATAGCAGTGTCTGCATTTTTCATTACAAACTCAAATATTTACTCAATAAACTGAGAAAAAAAAAAAAAGATTTAGCTTTCCTGTGAATCACTAAACTAATATTTAGTTGTATAACCACTGTTTTTGAGAACTGCTTCACATCTGTGCTGCATGGAGTCGACCAACTTCTGGCATCTGTAAACAGGTATTCCAGCCCAGGATGATTTGACAACCTTCCACAATTCCTCTGCATTTCTTGGTTTTGCCTCAGAAACAGCATTTTTGATGTCACCCCACAAGTTTTCTATTGGAGGTCTGGGGATTGGGCTGGCCACTCCATAACCTTAATTTTGTTGGTCTGGAACCAAGATGCTGCTCGCTTACTGGTGTGTTTGGGGTCGTTGTCTTGGTGAAACACTAATTTCAAGGGCATTTCCTCTTCAGCATAAGGCAGCATGACCTCTTCAAGTATTTTGATATAAGCAAATTATATATATATTTTTTTTTTATATTTATTTATTTATTTATTTTAGTTTGTTTGATTATGTGTTTATTTATTTATTTATTTTAATTTAGTTTGTTTGATTATGTGTTTGCTAAATGTTCTGTAATTTATTAGTCAGTATATAATACAGCATGTGGTGTATTCCATGTCTGGTTTTATTCGTTTTTGTTAATAAATATTATGTAAGCTACTTTGTTATTGTAGCCTACTGTTTTACTGTTGTTGTGCTTTTTAATTAAGCATAACAATTATTCCATCTTTTGCTTTAGACTTATAAAGTGAAAGGTGTATAGATGTAAGCAGAACAGACAATTTATATTGTTTATTTAATCCTAACAAATAAGTTCTTGTTAAAAACTAACTTTCCAAACAAAATGATATATATCAGTAACGGTCAAAATGAGATTAAAAATATTGGCATATCGGTAAAAATCCAATATCATGCATCCCTCTTAAAAACCATAGTGCTGCTCTTTTTATCAGTTTAACCAAAGCTTTTGATTCTGTAGATCATGAAATTCTGAAACAGAGGCTATTAGTGTAGGTTTATCAGTAAATGCTGTTGGATGGTTTGTTAATTACTTATCGGATAGATCTCAGTGTATATAGAGATGTTCACTTCTATAAATAAATATGGGTGTACCACAGGGATCGGTCCTTGCAGCGTTCACCCACCGAAAGACTGACTATTTCCTGACAAACAAACAAACACTTGAACGAAGACACGAGGACAAAACACAAGATGCAGCTAATGTTTGTGTGTGCCATAATGAGACAGTGGAATCTGTGATGTGGGAAAATGACCAATTGTTTCGGCACGTGCACTCGCTTCGCAGATGGCGACATGTTATCAAGAAACTATATAAAAAAAGAAAAGAAAAAAAAACAACCTTATATTATTCGAAATGTGCCTGTTTTTCATAAAACCCGATTGAGTTTCATCTATAATATATTCTAATACGTTCTTAATTCTTTTAGCAGATATAGAAGAAATTAATTTATAATCATTATTCAAAAGACTAATTGGCTGCCAATTATCAGTAATGGTCAAATCTTTTTTAGGTTTAAGAATAAGAGTAATTAAACCCTGAGTCATTGTAGATGGGAGGTTGGACTTTGACAAACTTTCAGAAAAACAAAAGAAGAAAAGGGGCTAGTTGCTCAGCAAATAACTTATAAAATTATGAGGTTAGACTGTCAGTTCCGGAAGACTTATTATTTTTTAAGTTATGAATTGAATTGGTTATTTCTTTTAAACTAATAGGTTGGTTAACTATCTATTTTTTTCTGAATTTAAGAAATCATTCAGGCTTATGGCTTTAGCGTCATATTGTGACACATATAGTTTACGGTAAAAGGTTGAGCAATACTCTGAAATCTCTTTAGAGTCCTTTGATATTTTATCATTAATTTTTAACTGATGAATAGTATTTGATGTGGCCTGATTTTTTTTTCTAGTCTAAAGAAGTAAGAGGGATTCTGTTCACCTTCCTCCAACCATCTTTTCCTAGACCTTATAAAAGCTCCTTCAGCCTTTTTTTCATAGATGTTGTCTAATTTACTTTGCAATTCTGCCATATTTGTTTTATCTATATCTGAAAAGCCATTAGACCCTTTATTTAGGAGTGAGGTAATTCCGAATATAATTTTATCTTCCTGTTCTATATGAAGTTGAGTAAGATGACTGCCTCAAATTTAAAAAGTTCCCAATTAGTGCAATATGATTTTTTTTTTTTTTTTTTTTTTTTTTTTTTTTTGTATTAGCCTTTTTTAAAAAATGCTTAATGAGGCATCTATTATAAAAATCTATTCTTGATTGCCTGGATATGATATATGATTTTTTTTATTTGGATATTTTTGCCTCTAGGTGTCTAAGTCATATTTCTCCATAAAGGTTTTTAGTAGCAAGTTACATGGAACTTTCTTTGGTTGCATACGATCTAGCATATTATCTGGAGCAATGTTAAAGTCTCCTCCCATACAAATTATACCAGACGGATATTTGTTCAGCCAAAAGACAATTTTGTTTTCTATCACCTCAAACAGAGCCCCGTTTTCATTTGAAAAATTGTAATCATACATGTTTAAAATTAAAATATTATTAGTGTAGAGAACCAAAAAAATAACGCCCACAAGGGTCACAGTAATGATGTAGAACATCACCAGCAAACTTGTTTGATGTTAAAACACCTGCCGAATGTTCAGACCTGTGAGAAAACCATGCATCACCTCCTCACTGTGATTTCCAGAAGTTACAGTCATTAACAGTTGAGTGAGACTCTTGAAAGAAACAAAAATCAGTACTGTATTTCTTCCCCAAAAGAAAAAGAGCTTTACGCTTCACAGAATTTCTCAGAAATTCCCCTGGCATTTAGAGAGATAACAGAAATAGAAATAATGTTAATGAACAAAAAAGTTACAGTAAGTGCAAAAAGAGCACAACAAAAAGTGAGTGTAAACCTGAGAAATGTAGCTCAGCTGAACATACAGAGAAAAAGTCAAGGCATGACAACTGGTTGCCCAAAAAAATACATTAACAAAAACACAAGCCGTAACAATGCCAGAGCATCATCAGTAGATGTGATCGTAGCTGATAATCGAAAACTTAAATGAAGTTCGTAAAGTTCATCGCCGATAACCTGGTCTGCAAAAGGGAGCTATGTTCAAAAAAGAAAGTCTGAGTCTTCGTTTTTTAAATATATTTTTCAGCATACGCAGGCAAACTGATCTCAATACCATTAATGAAGGCGCGGGCGCCCACATAGTATGCAGCTTTTCCAGCTGCACGTGCTTCTTCTGCCATAGGCCACAGCTTCTTTCGTCTTTCTCTGTCCAGTGGAGTAAGGTCTTCCATGAACCGCAACCTATTGTCTTTCAAATTAACCGAAGACTTCGCTGCCTTCCACACAGCATCCCTGACAATGAGCGATGTAAACTGTACTATGACAGCATGAGGGACAGACTTGCTACCAATTTGATTCTGCTTTTTCCCCAATCTGTGAACTGAGTCTATAGCAAAGGAGAATTTGTCCTTGCCGTCAGGATATGAAGGATGACTTCATCCCTGATGTTCTCCTTTTCTAAGACTCCTCTCAGCCGAAGGTTCCAGTGCCTCGAGTATCTCTCCAGGTCAGCTAAACGAGTTTCACACGTCTCAATTCACTGCTCCCCGAGTTGCAACCGAGAAGTTAGGTGGTCAACTTTCACATCTTTGACTTCAGCAGAGACAAAGTCCACTGTCTTTTTCAAGCCCTCAATTTTCATAGTGTTAGAACTTACCAACTTTTCAAGATAATCAGAGCACTCATTGATCAGTAATGAAATAGATGACAACATCGTGACCACATCTTTCAAGGTTCCCATTTTCCCTTTCTTAGAGGCAGGCTTAGTTGGAGTGTCGGGAAGATGAGTTGAGCAAAGAGCATCCAGGGTATTACCAAAACCGGGATCAGTAACAGCAGAAAGTGTGTAGTCGTGCATATCTACAGATACATCCATTAGACTTTTCGCCCGTTCTTTTTGTTTTTCAACACTTTTTGACATTTAGGCCATAATTACCTCCTCAATAAAGCACACAACAAATGCGTATAGTAACCAGTTGAAAGCAGACAGTTTACGCAAGTTATATTATTTTTTGTCAGCAGAGCTACTAAAAGTTATCTTAACATGCTGCCATCTTTGAGCCGTCCCCAGAAAGTGTCTGACTTGACAGCTCCGTTTTTAACTCTGCCCCCGACTGCTCTCGGCTAATCTCGTTGATCGCCGTCTGTAGCCGTGCTTCAAGTTGAACACACCTATTGAAGCACTGTATCGGAGCTTGATTATTTTTGAGAAAAGCATGTGATCTATGACGTCCGAAGCTTCAATAATTTGAAAACCATGTGACTTTACATTGTATTACATTTTAATGTGTTAGCATTGTTTGTTTATCTATTTTTATAGTAATTTATATATTGAGCTCAAAAATTGCCCATTAAGTAAGTCTAAGGAAGTCTGAGGCAGAGTTAAAATAAACAGATCATAAATTTAATTAATGAATTTGTTTACTTTATTTTACTTATTTTAGTGCTATACACCGACACAAATGAATGACTTCGACAATGACCATTATTTATATACAATAAGATAAAACAAAGAATCATTTGTAGAACCAGATGTGAAACTGTAATGATAACACCATATTTTGGAAGGTGTTATTCATTTTTATGATCACTAGATGACCACAACATGTGCCGTTTTGAAAAGCTTAAGGGAATTAACCTTTTTTGGATACATTTGTGTTGAAAACTTCATGTGACAGCCATAATTTCATGACACTTTGTACATCAGATATACATGTGCAGAAATCTTCAATGACATTAACCATGTTTAATTTGACAGCATTCAGCAATTTCTTAAATTAGCAAAGTATTGTGTGGTCAATTAGTTTCAGCCTCAAATGGCACACAAACCATCTGATGAATGTTGCAAGTGAAATTGCAAGATGTTTTAGTGAAAAAACAAACAAACAAACAAAAAACATTATTCAACATTGTGAATAAGTGTAGGACTAAATCTTGTAAAATGTTACACATTGCTTTTTTATTGTAAAATATATTCATGAAAAACAAGTAAAATATTTGTATATAAATATGTACTATCAATTAAAAGATTTCTTTTAAATGTATAGCGCAGTAATAAGACAACATATGATAGATATGAACAAGAAAGACTATTAATAATCATTCACTGCAAAAAAGTATTATGCAACGAAAGGCTGTCGAAACGAAAGAGTCATAGCGCACAGCGCTCCACTTAGAGAAGTTCAAAGCACAAAGGGAAGAGATATTGATGTGTAGTGCATTAAAAATGTATGTAAGTTTACTGAGCCTTTTATTTTAACAGTTTTAAATTTCAGTTACTGTGCTCATGAAGAACAATTCATAGTGTCCAGTGTTGTGATCTAAAAGATACCCAGTAGAACTTAACATGATTTAGAAACAGCACGAAACTCCAGCAAGATAAAGTCATTTTATGCAAAACCATTTATATTTATTTACAGATCAAGTATCAAGTAACATTATTAGGAACATTTAATCATCTTGGATTTTTTCATCTTGACTGTCATAACTGAATGTGACACACAGTTTGAATACTGAATGGAGGATGACAGACAGCCGCAGCGGAGAGTGGAGTTTATGTGAACTTAAATATTCATCTGTACCTCACATTAAACTATGAAACTGTAACGGGGAGAGGGAGACGAGAGACGAGCGGATCCATTTGCATACTTTTATTAACGGGATTGGATATAGACATGGTCAGGCAGGCAGGGTCAGACAACGGCAGGCAGGTGTATGGACGACGAGACAAGAGTAATCCTAAATCCAGGCAAGGGTCAATACAGCGGCGAACGAAATCAGAGAAGGGCTAGGCAGAGAGTAATCCGTGAAGACAGGCGAGAGTTTAAACAACAAGAAAACAAAACACAGAATGGCAAGGGGAAACGCTTTGTATGAACGATAGTAACAATTCAATACTCGGCGAGGAGTGACAGGAAGACCGGGGTATTTATACTGTCTCTGATTGGACGGGGGTGAAGTGCAATGGCTGATGGGGAGTGTAGTCCGGGGTGTAGTGTGACAGTCCGTGCGTGACAAAAAGGCGAGAGCGACGTCTGGTGGTGAGCAGTCCGCAGCTCACCGACCAGATCATAACATAGCCCCCCCCCAAAGAGCGGCTTCCAGACGCTCCAAACAAACCATAGTCCAGGGGAGCGGTGGGGCAGGGGTTAGACAGAGCAAGGGCCGGAAGGCCAGGTCCCTGCGGGGGACCCGGTGATTGAGGCAGGACCGGCAGGGCAGGAGCCCTCCAGGGCGGAGCCGGAGGCGGAGCAGGCAATGCAAGAGCCCTCCAGGACAGAGCCGGAGGCGGAGCAGGCGACGCTAGAACCCTCCAGGGCGGAGCCGGAGGCAGAGCAGGCGACGCTAGAGCCCTCCAGGGCGGAGCCGGAGGCAGAGCAGGCGACGCTAGAGCCCTCCAGGGCGGAGCCGGAGCAGAGAGCAGGCAATGCAAGAGACCTCCAGGACAGAGCCGGTGGAGCCCTCCAGGGCGGAGCCGGAGGCAGAGCAGGCAATGCAAGAGCCCTCCAGGACAGAGCCGGTGGAGCCCTCCAGGGCGGAGCCGGAGGCTGAGCAGGCGGGGCTAGAGCCCTCCAGGGCGGAGCCGGAGGCAGAGCAGGCGGCGCTAGACCCCTCCAGGGCGGGGCCGAAGGCAGAGCAGGCGGCGCCAGCGCCTCCAGGGCGGAGCAGGAGGCACCGCAGTCCTCCGGGCGGAGCAGGAGGCTGCGTCATGGACTGGGACCTGGGGAGAACAGTGACAGAGGAGGCAGACAGAATGAGAGGAGAAGCAGAGAGTTTGAGGCAGAACGCCGCCTCCCTAGGAGGACCTACAGCCGAAGCTGACACCTCAGGAGGCATTGGCGCGGCTTCTCCAACTGGTGAGGCCTCTGGGTCGGTCTCGTGGTCAGACGAGGCATCGGGAACAGACTTGAAACTAGACGGGACCTCTGGAGCAGGCTTGTGGTCTGGCGCAGGCTTGTGATCAGACGGGAGCTCTGGCGCAGGCTTGTGATCAGAAGGGAGCTCTGGCGCAGGCTTGGGAACAGGCGTGACCTCAGGAGCGCAGTGTGCAGCCCACACACACCAAATGGCGACCGCCATGACAGGAAGAGCAGCAGCTGGGGGCAGAACCTCACTAACAGTTGGTCTAGGAGACGCTGAAGCCGCCGAGATGTTAGCTGCCCTTACTAGCACTGGGGTGGACCCAGTACGCTGGCCATCATGAAAGGCCGCGACCCAGGGATGTCGAACGGGGCGTGACTTAGCTCTGGACCGTCAGGTGATGCATGGCGGGACTCTGGGTGGTCAGACGAGACGTGACTTGGTCCTGGATGGACAGACGAGTCGTGACTGGGCTCGTGAAGTTCAGTAGTGGGTTGACTTGGTTGGTGGTGACCAACTGTGATTTGGCTGGACTTTTGGAGACCACCTGTGACCTTGCTAGGCGCAGGGACGACGGCTGTGACATTACTGGACTTGTGACTTGGGAGCGTGAGCTCTGGGAGTTCAGAGGAGACGTGAGGAGGCTCTGGCCAGACGTGACTTGGACCTGAAGGAGCGACTGTGACTCGACTTGGCTTATGGAGGTCAGCTAAGGATTGACTTGGCTTGGGAATAACTGTAGCAACATGACCTGGCTCATGAAGGTCTGCTGTAGCTTGGCTTGATTCGGGAACAACATCTGTGTCTTGGCTTGACTCGTGGGGAACAGCTGTGTCCTTGTTTGACTCATGAAGAACAACAGCTGTATCTTGGCTTGGCGCGTGGAACACAGCTGTGACTTGGCTTGACTCTGAAGCTTGACCGGATTCTGATGCTTGGCCGGACTCTGAAGCTTGGCCGGACTCCGAAGCTGCAGATGCAGCTCGACTTGGTTCAGCAGCTTGACTAGGTTCTGCAGCCTGACTTGACACAGGAAAAGTAGCTGTAGTCTTGCTTGGCTCGGGGGTGGCAGCTGTGACTTTACTTGACTTAGGAAACGCAGCTGCGACTTGACTGGAATCAGGAGTAGCTGCCACTTTTGCTGCCCATACAGCCATTAGGGGTGAGTCCAGCACGTGGGCCATCATGATAGGCAGTGATCTTGGGATGTCAGGCGGGACGTGACTTGACTCAAGAACCACGGCTGTGACCTTGCTTAACTCAGGAACCACTTCAGGAAGGGCGGCCATGATAGGTGCAGACTCCGGGGCAGGAAACACGACGTGAAGAGGCTGTGGCTTGACTGAGATGGCCTGAGCAGGCTGTGGCTTGGCTGACGTGGCGTTAGCTGGCACTGGCTTGGCTGGCGATGCGTTAGCAGGCTCTGACGTGGCAGCCATCTTGTGCTGTGGCTCTGACGTGGCAGCCATCTTGTGCAGTGGCTCTGGTGTGGCAGCCATCTTGTGCAGTGCTGGCTCTGGCGTGGCAGCCATCTTGTGCAGTGCTGGCTCTGGCGTGGCAGCCATCTTGTGCAGTGCTGGCTCTGGCGTGGCAGCCATCTTGTGCAGTGCTGGCTCTGGCGCGGCAGCCATTTTGACAGTGCTTGGCTCAGGAGTGATGTCTGTACCTTGACTTGAGACAGAAGCGACAGATGTAATTTGATCTAACACAGGAACCACAGTTCTGACTTGACTTGACACAGAAAACACCGTTTTAACTTGACTTGCCTTAGGAAGAGCAGCTCTGACTTGACTTGACGCAGGAAATGCAGCTGTAACCTCATATTGCTCTGGTACGGCAGCTGTGATGTGACGAAGCTCTGTTTTCGCCGCCATTTTGTGAGCGCGCACCGGCGCGGCCGCCGTCTTGTGCACGGGTTCTGCTGTCGGCGTCATAGCATAGACGCGCTCCGGAGCGCTATCCGTAGTCGCCGTCATAGCACGAGCGTGCTCTAGTGTGGCCGCCATTTCACGAACGAGCCAGGCGGCCAGTGTGTCTGTGGCGTCGCGCTTCGGCGCGGCCGCCATTCTGTGAGCGGGGTGAGCGGCCGCCGTTACCGTGTTGTCGTGTTCCTCCTCCGCGACCCCCACAGTAAACGACGAGCCCACACACAACAATGCAAAGTCCATAAATGCAGCTAGAGATGAGCGCGGTCCCTTGCGTCTCAGCCTAGCCTTTAAAGGCTCATTTACGCCATCACAAAAGATCTCACATAAGACACAGTCCGGGAGGGAGGAGTGATTTGATACAGCCAGAAATTCACATATGTATTGTTCAAGTGTCTGTGGTCCTTGTCTGATTCTGAAGAGGATGCTATCTAAGTCCATACCTGATGAATGTCCGGATGAAAAGTTGCTGGATCCTTTTGTGGCCGAGTATTCTGTAACGGGGAGAGGGAGACGAGAGACGAGCGGATCCATTTGCATACTTTTATTAACGGGATTGGATATAGACATGGTCAGGCAGGCAGGGTCAGACAACGGCAGGCAGGTGTATGGACGACGAGACAAGAGTAATCCTAAATCCAGGCAAGGGTCAATACAGCGGCGAACGAAATCAGAGAAGGGCTAGGCAGAGAGTAATCCGTGAAGACAGGCGAGAGTTTAAACAACAAGAAAACAAAACACAGAATGGCAAGGGGAAACGCTTTGTATGAACGATAGTAACAATTCAATACTCGGCGAGGAGTGACAGGAAGACCGGGGTATTTATACTGTCTCTGATTGGACGGGGGTGAAGTGCAATGGCTGATGGGGAGTGTAGTCCGGGGTGTAGTGTGACAGTCCGTGCGTGACAAAAAGGCGAGAGCGACGTCTGGTGGTGAGCAGTCCGCAGCTCACCGACCAGATCATAACAGAAACGGCTTCAGAACATTTGAAATATAGTGCACAAAAACTTTATTGAGCTTTGTAATGTTTCTGTGGCTTTCATGAGGCTTAACAATAACACTATAGTATATTAAGAATATTTTTGGAGTGATACCGATACTGAATATGGTATTGGTGCACCCCTAGTAAGGACTCATTTTGGCATCAAGTGAGGACTCCAGTTGGGCATCAATTGCATGTCCACCTACATGTGGAGATCAAATATTGTTCTTTTCTTTTATCCCGAAAAATTAAATAGAAAAATCAAGCCATATATATATATATATATATATATATCAAATTTTATATAATTTCTATATATATATATATATATAAATATATATATATATATATATATTTATAATTATTATTATTATTATTATTATATATTTTTATATATATAATATATATATATATATATATATATATATATATATATATATATATATATATATATATATATATATATATATATTATTTATATTTTTTTTTATTATTTTTTTAATAAAATAAAAAGGTGCTGCTTTCTCATATTTCTGCTTTCAGTATTAAATCAGGAAAACAAATGATCGCAATGTACACAGCCTGTTATGCTCCACTATAAGCAGACTGAATACAAATGACAATACTAAATCCTCTTCAATATTCAAGATTGAAAATTTTAATAATATTTTAGTAATATTTATAGTAATAAAATATTCTCTAAAGTACTTTTGGGAATATTAATGGGAATATTTGGGTCCTATTTGTTAAGTCAAATCTGAAGTAATTTCAGTTTGAGTCTGAAGTCTATTAAAATGTGTCTTGACTCTGAGTCACTCTTTGTGCCTTCTTTAATAATTGGTATCTATGATATGTATTACATCTGTTTTTCAGCAATTACATTGGACACATGAGTCAAGCACTAATAACTCATCTTTAATTTTCTAAATATTCTCTGCAGTGTTTCCTACTGTGGTATTACACAGAAAGGCTGTGCTGCTCTGATTTCAGCTCTGAGATCAAACCCCTCACACCTGAGAGAACTGAATCTGAGTGAGAATAAACCAGGAGACTCAGGAGTGAAGAATCTAGAAATGCTTCTGTCATTACAGCACACCAGTATTAGAGTACAATCGGGCTAAAGACATGAGTCGCCTCAGAGTTTTCAGGCAAATGAATATTGAATGCAATTTCCAAAGGGAAAACCAGTATGGGGCAAAATGTCCACAATATTGATACAAATATTTCAACTAAAGTAATATGTTTTGCATAATATCTAAGTTAATTCAAAAAAAAAAAAAAAAAAAAAAAACTTTCAGCAATGCTTGTACCATGCAATACCAAAATAATTTATTTATGTTTTGATTCTGATTCTGATCATTTACTTTTTATTAACTGAGTACATTGCAAAATGGATTGATTTAAATAAAAATACAGGTATTTTTTATTATAAAGAAAAAGATTGTGAAGGATTCTTACACTGCTTGAAGATCCCATAATAACTTAATATGGCTTTACAGTATCTCAATTAAAATATATTTATATTTTGTCAGTGGTATCATATTTTAAAATATAATTTTTAATTAAAATAATTATGGTGATTATCTTTTTTACCCCAAATACCATCCTTTTTGCATTCTTCAGTTATTGAAAATCTGTTGATTTAATTACATTGAATAAAAATGAAAAATATTAACAAAACTTTTGTTTCAAAACAGAAGCCTGTAATTTTAATGATTCTCATTTGCTACATAAGTCTGTAATTATTTCAAATGTGCCTTTTACATAGGTCCATCTTTAGCCCCATTGTAAACTACCACACACAAGTCACAAAATATAAATTATCAAATTGACAAATATTTCTCCAATTAATGAGTAACAGATTTACAAGTACTCAGTGGCACCAAGACTTGAATATTTTAATCTGTTTGAAGAGTATTTACATAAGAGGGGACAGCATTCATAAATGCTATTTTACCTAATTCTGTATGAGAAAAAAAAAATGAAAAGATCGATGTATATTTTACAAATTTCCCTGCCCTCTCAACCAACCCACAATCTTAAAAAAAACAAGAGTAATATGTTACTCTTAATATGTGATGTGATCTGGGAAAACCAGTTGGATGTTGCACTGGGACATTTTCAGGAAATACAAAAAATAGGTCAATGTCCTTTTTTGTTGTTGTTGTCAGAATTAGGATTTCATTACATTATTATTCTATAACATCTTGTCTATCATCTTTGAAAATATCTTGGCAAAATTCAAAACAGAAAAATAGTGATTTATTGCAGCAAGCAGAAATGGCTGTCTTTCTCTTATGTTAAGCTGCAGAGGTGCTTTCTTTTAACACCACGAAACCAGTTAACCTATCAAAATAAACCAGTCTGAAGGAGCTGCTCACTTATCGATCACTAAACGTTTGTCTGTTTTTGTAATGATGCAGTATAACGCTGCTGACAGACAGCTCTTGTTAAACGCGTGAAGTGAAAGTGAAAGTCGTCTCACTTGAAACTCGTTTTTAATTTAATTCCTGAAAATCATAACTATCAGCCAACTTAAAATTGTCATAACTTTTGTTACGTTCAAGCTATGGACAAAATAAAAAAGGGCTTGAACCCAGCTTTCATTTGGTATCAAAACCTAAAAAAGGGAACGTTTCACCATGTGTTGGGTTTTCCTAGATTTCATCACATTATTGCCTATATAGCACTACAAAAAGTTTGAAGAATGAAAATGATAAACTAGTTCAGTATCGGGAATCATGTGGGTAAAGTGCATTTAAATTAGTTTCTTAGCTTGTGCTTGTGTTGGCAAGTTGAAATGTCTGTACCACTGATCCTGGTGTATAGAAACATTTTGCTCATATAAACAAACACACAAACACTCTCACCCTAAAATTTAAACACAATCTCTGAGATCATTCATGTTCTTCACTCTCTGCAGGTTGATTGATTGTAGTATTGGAGAGGAACGCTGTGCTGCTCTGATTTCTGCTCTGAGATCAAACCCCTCACACCTGAGAGAACTGGATCTGAGCAGTAATAAACCAGGAGACTCAGGAGTGAAGCTGATCTCTGCTCTACTGGAGGATCCACACTGTAAACTAGAGAAACTATGGTGAGTGTTATTATATTATTGAACACAATAACTGTGTGAAAATATTGGCAAACAAAGTTTTAAAGGGAAAAAAAAAGTTTTAAAGGGATAGTTCACCCAAAAATGAAAATTCTGTCATCACTTCAAGTCATTTCAAAACAGTATGACTTTCTTCTGTGGAAAATAAAAGAAGATATTTTGAAAAATGTCTTTTGTCCACACAATGGAAAGCAATGGTACCAAAACTTTGGTTGCCAACAATATTCAAATATCATCTTTTTTTTCACAGAATAAAGAAGGTCATACAGGTTAGGAATGAAAGAGAAGTAAATTATGACAGTTATTATTTTTGGGTGACAATCCTTTAAGAATCAAAATGTAAATGATCAAATACAATGATTATACTGAATGTGCCCAAAACAAATGTATATTTGTATATACACTTATAGACCATTGAACAACAAAATACAAGTGTAAGCCAAAATTAATTAAATTTGCAGTGATTAATTGGCAGCAGCTTCACCTATAAATTACTGTATATTTTAGTTTTTTGCTGTATATAAAATTACAGTGTAGTATAATATTATATTAGGGATGTGACGAGATCCGATGTGTCCGATGGGAGAATGTGACAATCTTTGCAAAACATTTTGCAGCGTTTACATTAGAGCTGCACAATTAATTGTTAAAGGTCACGATCTCGATTGAAACACCCACGCGATCTTATTCCTAAATGACAGTGATTCAGCTATGTCTATTACGACTGTTTCACATCACGAGTGTCAGTGGAGCGTGAGAAGCAGGTTTTGTCGCTGGTCATGTTAATGAATCAGAGGGTTGTCATCATCATGCTTCCGATGTGAACGCTGTCATTCACTGATATGGACAGTGACAAAACACGCGCTGCTCACGCTCCACTGACACTTACAATGTGAAACAGGTGTTAAAGACATAGAAATCTGCATTCATGCTGCTACTGATCCAGAAACAGCAACACAAACAGTCTTTTTAACCACACATCATTATTTCTGTGTTACAGACATTTAGCCTCTTCAGCTCTGTGGCATATTTAGAGTTTTTTTTTTTTACTGATTTTGGCATACCTGAATTTAAAAGAGCACCGTACTCACATACATTGGAGTAAATTGATAAAAATGGTCTCATTCAGCTGTTGTTTGGCCGTGCAAGCGCACAGAAAAAGTCTAGGTTACGTACGTAACCCTCGTTCCCTGAAGGAGGGAACGGACACGTTACATATGGGAACTCGCTTGAGTGACCAATCACCTCTGAGCTTTATAGAAAAGGCCAGTGAAATTGGCGAGTGGAGTTTGCATGCAACGGCACTCCCCCGTACATACATGTATATAAGATGGCGGCGTGCATCCACTCATTCAGGTTTTTCCTGAGGAGCCGAGCCGCAGCCCGGCGTCAGCGCAGCCTAGGGTTGTGGCAGGGGATGTAACATCTCCGTTCCCTCCTTCAGGGAACGAGGGTTACGTACGTAACCTAGACGTTCCCCTTCAGTCGTTTCACTACGACGTCACATATGGGAACAGACCCATAGAAAAGGCCACAACCCTAAGGCTGCGTTACGCAAGACACCAAGCGCTGACAGGCGGACGTGTCAGAAAGTGGAGTCAATACGTAACCTTCCCAACACCCTAGAGGCCAATAGAGGGGGCCCCATAGGGATGCCAGTTGTACTGAAGCATGGGTTGGGGGCGGAGCACATGTGGTTTAGGCATGTGGAATAAAGAAATTGAATACATCTATTCTGGTTATAGATATATGAGGGAAAACACAGCCTTCTGGCTGACTGTGGAATAATACTGAGACATGTTGCCACAACCTTCTGGGTGAAGGAGACCCAGTCGGAGCACAGTCGCGGACTACTCCGCATCTAGTCCTGACTGCGGGGCATGGGGGACCCAGGGTTCGCCGGAGGGAACATACTGGGAGATGGCGCACGGATCCTGTGGGAATGGCGCAGCAAGCCGACACCTGCTGGCCTCCCGCAAATTACCTGATGTTACCTTAACACACGGGAGGACACGGGCTTGACGAGGAGATTAAAAAATCTCGCGAAGGTGTTAGGTGTCGCCCAGCCCGCAGCTCTGCAGATGTCTGCTAGCGAGGCACCGTGCGCCAGCGCATAGGAGGAGGCAACACTCCGAGTGGAGTGGGCTCGAACTCCTAGGGGGCACGGCTCCCCCTGGCTTTCATATGCCAGGGAGATGGCATCTACCACCCAGTGGGCCAACCTCTGGAGACAGCCTCCAAAACAGACAAAGAGCTGCTCGGAGCGTCTAAAGCTCCGGGTGCGGTCCACGTATATTCGTAAGGCACGAACGGGACACAGCAACGCTAAGGCCGGGTCTGCCTCCTCCGGGGGCAGAGCTTGCAGGTTCACCACCTGATCCCGAAAGGGTGTGGTGGGAACCTTGGGCACATAGCCAGGCCGGGGTCTCAGGATAACGTGAGAATCAGCCGGCCCAAACTCCAGGCACGCTTCGTTGACAGAGAAGGCTTGTAGGTCCCCTATCCTCTTGATGGAGGCGAGCGCGGTCAGGAGCGCTGTCTTAAGTGACAGGAACTTAAGCTCGACTGAAACCAGCGGCTCGAAGGGAGGTCCCCGCAGGCCCGGAAGGGCGACAGAGAGATCCCAAGAGGGTATGAGGTGCGGTCTAGGAGGGTTAACCCTTCTCGCACCTCTGAGGAACCTCACGACCAGTTGATGCTTCCCGATGGATGCCCCATCGACTGCATCGTGGTATGCAGCAATGGCAGCGACATACACTTTGAGAGTTGAAGGGGACAGCCTACGTTCCAACTTCTCCTGCAGAAAGAAAAGCACCACTGCAATCGGACATCTCTGTGGGTCCTCCCCACGGGAGGCACACCAGTCAACGAAGAGACCCCACCTCAGAGCATAGGTCTGCCTCGTAGAGGGAGCTCTAGACTGAGTGATAGTTTCTATCACGGCCTGTGGAAGGCCGGAGAGGTCTACCATGTCCCGTCCAGAAGCCACACATGCAGGTTCCATAGATCGGGACGTGGGTGCCAGATTGTGCCCATCCCCTGAGAAAGAAGGTCCTTCCTCAAGGGGAACTTCCAGGGAGGGGCTGTCGCGAGGAGCGTGAGGTCAACAAACCAGGTTCGGGTGGGCCAGTACGGCGCAACCAGCAGATCCCGGAGCACTTGACCCGGAGACGTGGAAAATTGCTCTTTCTGTGAGTGGGTGGGTACCGCCGACCCGTAGATCGACGGCGGCTGAACACACAGAAGGTCCCGGCCCTCCTCCGGGAGTGGGAGCACAGATGTTACCGTCCCCCAAAGAGCAGCTTCCACCATCTCCGGGCTGCCCGTGTCAGTGCCGCAGACCTCGTCCCCAGAAACCAATCGTCCAGCCTCGAAGGATCGGAAGGAGGCACCTTAGGGACCTCCAGCCCGATCCCCTTGGCGGCCCGGAGGAGCATAGCCGACAGTTCGGCGTCCGCCTCGGACGGGGCAGCGACCGCGGAGGGGCGCTGCTCCGCCAAAACGTCCGCCTCATCTGCTGACCGTTCCCCCTCTGATGCTGAGGTAGACATCCTCTCCTCAGGGGGAGCACCAAAAGAGACGCTCGGCCCGCTTTTAGGTGGGGGAGCGGTCTGTTTGGGCATCACCACGGAACCACGTGGTGGAGCGGAAGCCCACAGGGTTTTGCCCAGCGGAACATTCTGCATTGTCACCTGGAGATCCCCCAAGCGCCTCGCCGTAGCAGCCGTAAAGCCTTTCTGGCTCGACGAACTGCCGCGGGAAGATGACGAGGGGAGCCGTCTCGAGAACGAGAGGCAGGACCTCAACGTGGCCATGGACGTACACTCGCAATGAGCGCATGAACCATCCACAAATGCTGCCTCAGTGTGCGCTCGGCCCAGACACGTGAGACAGCGATCATGACCGTCAATGGAGGTGAGGAAACTACCGCACCCAGTAACGCACGGTCGGAAATACATACCTGGAAATGCCTCTCAATGACCGTAAGGAAATTTGCTCTTTTAGATCCCGGTTCGCCCAGGGAGGACGCGGCACAATCTGTGCGCTCAGTTGCTCGCTGGCGTGCGAGGAAGCCAGCACGTTCTCTTCAATGCAGGCAGCCGCCTTGCGGGATCTGAGCTGCAGCGGTAAGTAGACGCGCTTGTTCTCTGGAGAGAGCGTAACTCTGCAGGAGATTAGATGACGTTTTCTTGAATGAAAACAAAAAAGCAGGCTCGTCGCGGTGAGGCTCCGAAGCGAAAATCTGAATGAGATCAACTCGCCAATTTCATTGGCCTTTTCTATAAAGCTCAGAGGTGATTGGTCACTCAAGCGAGTTCCCATATGTAACGTCGTAGTGAAACGACTGAAGGGGAACTAAGCGTAGTCTCATTTTTAAGGATAACAACCTAAGAGTTGATATAAAGTTTTTGGCCGCTTCTTGCACACAAAAGTAGTAATTGGAGCAGAAATGTGACTTAATAGTTTGTTTGTTTACATAAGTAATTTCCATTGTCTTGATTCTTTTGATAACTATTTTCTGTAATTTGTTAGATCAATGAAATAATCATATTTTGGTAAATGAGAGCTTTCATTTGATGTATGACTCGTGTTTGGGAAGTTTGAGCGGTGTGAATATGAATATGAATATTATTAGGTTGTCTTCACGAGGGGGGTTTGTTTGTTTGGGCGCAGATTCAGACCTTATTATGCTATTTCTTTGAAACATAAATGCAAAAGTGATGGCATGGATAAGAAAGCTGAGGTTCCAAGCTTTCAAATTAGTTCACTGCTCCTCAACTTATTAATTTTTTACAGTAACTTTGATGCAATTTTGGACCCACCAGTGGGTCTGCAGGGGAGTGCAGAGCTTAAGAGGCTTAAATAACAGAAATACTGGGATAAAAGTTTATAGTTTGTGTATAAACACTTACTGTCTACAGTAGCGATCAAAAGCAAAGTATCTTAACACGTATGTATTGTAACGCTTATCCTCTTCCAATAGTGAAACAAGTCTTTATGAATTGAGACACTGACTCATTGAACTTCATTGAATTTTCTTTTTTATTTTGTTCAAATTAATATATATTTTTAAAAGCCTTAAGCAATGAACATTTTGTCAGAACATAGTAAATTATGTTATTTTGTTTAGTGTTTTATTTTTTTTTTCAGAATCGTGAGAGAATCGTAATCTCCAATTTATTAAAAAACAAATTGTGCTTCTCCATTTATCCAGAATTTTGAAGCTCTAGTTTACATGTTGTTTATTACTGCATATAATTAATTAAAATAGAAGTTTAATTTCATGAAGAACAAGTTGATTGCAAAATGCACCTACATTTTTTGTATTTTAATTTTGCAGTTGAATAAAAGACAATTTTTCCCTGTATTTTTATTTATTATTATTTTCTTTTCATGTCTTGTCACATCCAGTCTAAGTGTCTTGTCACCTCTCTCTGGGATAAGTGTCTCTCTCTATATCTCTATATATATAATATATATATATATATATATAGTTTGTAAAATGGCACAGCTTTTTATATATCTGAAAGTACACTCTTAACATCAGTCAGTCAAGCATTATAATATGATAATGATAGAATTGTAGTAATTTAGAATTAAAACTTGGTAACCATGTATGAATAAATATTAGTCACTTTAACTGAACTTAGGACTGATGGTGGTGCTTTTTTGGTCATTCAGTGTTTTAAAAAAATGGGGGAAAAAAACTAACAATAAAACTGATAATAATAATAATAATAATATAATTTCTACCATAATAAAAAAAGCTCTACCATTAAGAACAATATAAAACACACTAAGGATTAATGAGCTGCTGGGTTCATGAATATTAATCAGGTTGTGTGCATTTGCTTGAACTGATTCGCTGAAATCAAAACAGGGACTATAATAGGTGAGCACCAGCCAATGAGATTGTCGTTTGTGCATTAGTTCCGCCTAATACCGAAGAAACCGGCAGTTCTTAAAAGCTGCTACTACCGAAGAAACCAGCAGTTCTTAAAAGCTGCTGAAGAATTCCAAAGGAACTTTTGACAGGAAAATACAACAAAGAATATTGTTTACATGTAGCGTGTCAATTCAGCATGGTATGTAAAGATTTAGTCACATATGCAAGTGATTTACTAACAATAGAGGGTTGTTTTCCGCTGTCAGGTATAAACCTCTCACTCTTTGATCCATCTTTGAGCAATTGATGTTATGTATTTATTAGGGATGTAATGATATCAAAATCTCACGATACAATAATATCACGATATGAAGTCCACAATAGAATATTTTGGAATAAAAAAAAAAAAAAAAAAAAAGGATAAACAAACATTTGGGGAAAAAATTTAAATGATTTTGTACATTTTAAAGTTAAATTCTTCTGTCTAATGCACTTTGAGAGTTCAAAATTTAGAGCAACTCATGTTCTTAACTAAGAAAACTTAAGTCAGAAAGAAGTCAGTGAATTGACTTGTGCCTGAACTTTAAAGGGACCCAACACTCTTTTTATTTGTGGTTTACTGTCTCAGTCTAAAATATATTCACACTTATTTTAGGAGACCAAACAACGAGTATATTATAATAATAACAATTTTTTTATTATTATTGTTACTGACAGTAATAGCCATATATTGTAAAACAATTGCATTGTAAAATAAATGAAAATTATTATTTCATAGGTATATTATTTTTACTTTACACTACAGTAGGGAATTACAATACTTGTCAATACTTATTTCTACACTTCAAAGAGATATGTTGAATTTAGACTGCAGTAACGTTACCCATTTAAACCTTAAAGTTGTCAGCAATTCATACTGCACTTTTAAACTTTCATTTTGACGGAAACAGCAGTAGAGCTTTTATTTTGCTGGAAAACTCCAGCTTCAGTGAAAACAGGCTTAAAAAAACGATTTGTGTCTCACTACAAATCTAGTGAAATGCTGTAATATAAAAATTCCCAAATCCAAACCATGTATTAATATTATTATTATATGTGATATGAAACATTTTATGGAACAAACTTTTTGCATGATCTATATCATTTTAATTGGGGAAAAATAGTCTTATTCCAGATGTTGAAAGTGCATGGAGTTATTTTTATAAAAGTTTCACCCATCTTATAAAAAAGTATACTCCAGAAAGTTTAGAGTTAAAGGCAGACATAATGTATGGTTTACCCCTGAATTGTCAGATTTACTTTGAGAACGTAATATGGCTTGATTTACAGCTAGAAGTACTAATCTAAAGGAAGATTGGTTGATTATCAGACAACTGCGTAATGTGTCTACAGCTGTGATTAGAAAAGCTAAGGTTGATTACTTTCTTTTAGAAACTGCCACAATAATCTAAATACTTTAAAAACCTTTTGGAAAAATATTAAAATTCTCATTCAACAAATTAAATTTGGATTTTCCGTCATGTATTATAAAGGATTAAGCAAAAATAATAGACTGTTTAAACAAAACCTTTTGTGACCTCTGGTACACTTCATGAGTCAAATAATTCAACCCGTGATAATCATTTTAAGGTAGACCAAGTATTTGATTTTAGCGCAGTAACAGTTTCAGAGGTAAATAAGGCACTTAAATTTTTAGACAGTAAGAAACAGGCTGGTGATAAGTTGGATCCACATTTTTTAAAGTTGGCAGTAGTGTTGTCACAATACCAAAATTTTCACTTCAATACGATACCTGACTATAAAATATCACGATACTACTACTGAACCGATACTACGAAAAAAAAACAGGAAAAGTAATTGAATAATAGATGATCCAAATGGAAATCATAGTTATTTTATCTATTAAAACAAAACATTTAAATCCCTCCTTTAAAAAAATATATATAAATAAATAAAATAATAATCACATGCCAGTACTACTACACAGAATTATGGTGAACAACTACTGAGTCTACAGGTATGTAGAGATCTTTGCTACATTGGTAAGTTAGCTTAAAGGATAAAGTCAAATCTTATTTCATGATATAGTAATTTTATTTCACAACAACAATTTATATCATGACATAGTCATTTTTTGTTATTTTATCTTTGTTATTAATAATAAGAACCAGATGCAAGTAACAAACTAAAGGATTTTATCCTAAATTCAGTTTTAATTTTTGTAGACTCTATTTTAATGGTTACATAAAAAATTATAAAAAAAACATGTCTAATTATTTGAAATCATGAATCCTGCAGAATTTAACATCAATTTATTAAAAGTTTAACAAAAATTACATGGTTTTAAGGAAAACTGAAATATGTATAGTTTTATTTAAAGGGGTTAATTCAAGTTTTGTTAATTATTAATTTTATGTTTAAATTGTCTATTTTTAAAAGTTTTTATTACATTTTAATAATCAAAAGCATGTCTAATGAATTTATAAAGGATAATTTTTTTCAGAAATACTGTGTTGTGTATTTACAATTTTCTGGTAATTTTTTTTCTGGTAAATATTCCTTAAACATGGTTTTGTTAATATTTTTATTATTAGTAGCAGAGTATGTGAGCAGAGTGGAGCGACAACAACCCAGCAAACACAGAACGTTCCCCTATGGTTCCCATTTGGTTATTTTTTTGGGAACCAAATGAGAACATTCTAGGAACATTCCAGTTAGGTTAAATGTTTTTTAATAACCTGGGTAGGAACATTCACTGGGTCAAAACATTCCCTGCAGGTTATTTTTTGGTTTGTCCATATTTTACT
This sequence comes from Labeo rohita, assembly GCF_022985175.1. Taxonomy (NCBI): domain Eukaryota; kingdom Metazoa; phylum Chordata; class Actinopteri; order Cypriniformes; family Cyprinidae; genus Labeo; species Labeo rohita. Next base: position 21,958 of record NW_026129563.1, on the reverse strand, counting down.
CAAAAAGAACCTATTTAATCCATCCCTTTTTAGATTTTTAGAGTTTTATTTTTGCTGGTTGGTCATGAATTGCGTTCAAACGTAATATTTAGATTTTTTTGGTTTAATTCCTATAATCTTTTTTAATTTTAATTTATTTGGTTAAATGTGCTTTTAATCCATATCTGCATCTCTTACTGTGGTAAAGTGGGGGTGGAAGACATGATTTTGTAATAAATTGAATTAATTAGGTCCACATTTTTAATTTGTTCCATGCATTTTACAAATGGGACATGGGAGTGCTGACGAATTAACAGTGGTAGAATGAATTATGTCCTGTTCGTGGCATAGTTCTTGTGAAAAAAATCCACGGGGAGTTTTACTTTTTGTTTTCATTTTGAAAATCTTGTCATATTTGCTGTTTACCTCATGTTATGCTTTAGAGACTTTCTTTTATATATATATATATATATATATATATATATATATATGTATATATATATATAATTTTTATTTATTTATTTATGTTAATTTAGTTTGTTTGATTATGTTTTGCTAGCAGTTCTGTAATTTAATGTCAGTATATAATACAACATGTGATGTATGCCATGTCTGGTTTTATTCATTTTTGTTAATAAATATTACCCAACTAGTTTGTTATGTCCACTGTTTTACTGTTGTTGTGCTTTTTAATTAAGCATAACAATTTTTCCAGTTTAGTTTTTAAATGTATAAAGTGAAAGCATGAATAGATGTAATAAGAACAAACACTTATTATTGTTTATTTAATCCTAACAAATAAGTTCTTGTTAAAAACTAACTTTCCAAACAAAAGGATATATATCAGTATCAGTCAAAATGAGATGAAAAATATTGGCATATCTGTAAAAATCCAATATCATGCATCCCTCTTAAAAACCATAGTGCTGCTCTTTTTATTGATTTAACCAAAGCTTTTGATTCTGTAGATCATGAAATTCTGAAACAGAGACTATTAGTGTAGGTTTATCAGTAAATGCTGTTGGATGGTTTGTTAATTTTAAAACGTGGACAGTAAAACAAAGGCAAAACACCATATAACTCTGAGTCAGCATTGTAACTTTATACTGACGTGCGGCTAAACAAAGGCAGAATGCCCTAACTCAATTTGAGCGTTCCAAACAAAGTCAAAGAGGGGTAACTGGTGATATAAGGTGCTCTGCCTTGGTTTCTCCAGGGGTTTTTGAAGTTTCGGTTAAGACAATTCATTATTTTCTCGGAAAAACAACTAAATTGATTCAAGATACTTATACACATGATAAAGGATGCCTTGAATGTCCCAAAAATATCAATAACTCATTTTTGACCAAAATCGAAGTTAAGGTCTTTTGCCTTTGCAGGGCAGTATAGAGATGTTCACTTCTATAAATAAATATGGGCGTACCACAGGGATCGGTCCTTGCAGCGTTCACCCACCGAAAGACTGACTATTTCCTAACAAACAAACACTTGAATGAAGACACGAGGACAAAACACAAGATGCGGCTAATGTTTGTGTGTGCGATGATCGGGTATTATATATATATATATAAAATCTAATAAATATATTGTAATATTCACAAACTTTCAAAGTTCTTACAGCTTTTTTATTCACAGAGTCTCGAATAGTGTCAATACAAATACATATTTCATTCAACAAAACCATTTTTTTTTAATTATTATTATTATTAGTAAATATACACTTATGAATGTGAAATTTGGTCAATAGAATAAATACATTAATTAAGTAAAAGTACTGTTCCTCTTGGTCAGGATAGTCAGTAAAGCCAAAGAGTACATTTTCCCATAAGAGTAAACAAGGTCTTAAACACTGAATATTTTCACAAATAAATTTTTGAACCTTACACCATAGTGTAACTGTATGTACTGTGCCAAAATAAGTGCAAGGCAGTTTCCTCATACTCATTACAAAAACAATGCAATGTACATTTATTCCTTTTTTAAATGTTTGTAAATAATGATTTGCTGGATAAAATCTGTGAATGAGCTTATAAGAAACTTCTTTAATCTTATTTCTTAGATGATATTTTTGTGGTAACAGCCATACTTTTCTCCAGCAAATCAATTTTCCATTCATTAAAGAGACCAAATGAGACAAAACATACGGCACAGTAACAGTTTCTCTTTTGAAAAGAGTATGAATAGCTTTATTATTATTCTTGAGGTTTGATGAAAAACAGATTTTACCAACATAAGATTTAGTAACATCAAAGGACACTGAATCAGGAGAATGGTCTTTATCAATACCTCTAAATGGCATATGAGTACCTGAAGGGACTGAACCAAAACAATTGCAAATTCTTTTTGAGTAACTGCTGTTTTATAATAAGAAAAGAACTCATAAGAAAAAACTGTTCCTCCTTTATTATATAGCTGACTAACCAATTTAATATTGTTGTCAAACCCGTTCTTAAAAAAAAAAGAAAGAGATTTGTGTTTGTAAAGAATGTTTCTTTTATTCCAGATGAAATAGTGATGTGGAGAAAAAAATATGCTTATATATTAATGACCAAGATAGGAGCACTTGTTTGTGGAAGACAGATAACTTAGCTGGAATTCTATCTATATTATAATTACACATCAAAACAAAACTAAGACCACCAATATTTGAAAATACATATTGAGGAATAAAATTCCAGACAGTACTGTGGCTTTTTAAGTGATGCTTAATCCAATAAATCTTAAATGTATGGTTCATAGTGGTGAAATCTAAGAAATTAAGGCCACCATTCTCATATGTATTTCATAATTACAGTCTTTTTAACATAGTGTGTTCGATTTTTCCATAGGAAATCAAAAAGCATTTTATCAATATTTTTACTAATAGAGTTAGTAAGGAGAACTCTCTCCTTTAGAGACAGATCTCTTTAAAGCCAAAATTTTGATTTTTTTTTTTTTTTTTATCAATTATGGGGTTAAAATTCAGAGAACATCTTTTCAGCTGGTCTTTAACAATAATGATACTTAAGTATTTAACACTATCTTTAATGGGAATATTACTAATACTTGTTAAATCACCATCTTTAACAGTCATAAGTTCAAACTTACTAATTTTAAGATAGAGACCAGAAGCACTAGAAAACTCATTAATAACATTAACCGCAACTGGAATTTGGTCACTATTGTTCAAAAAAAGGGTCATATCATCGGCTAACTGACTTATAAATTCTCTACTTGCAATTGACTTTTTTTTTTTTTTTTTTAACATGCACAGATAATAATTGGGTTACAAGCAGGAAAAGATACGGGGAGATAGGACAACTGTCACAGACTCACACACACACACACACAAGGCAGGATGAGACGAGAGGTGAGTAACAATTCAATCCAGTCGTTTATTAAAACGATCGTCAAAGTTAGACAAAACGTAAAAATGAACATTAGAGTCTTAACTGCGTGAGTCGAATCAAAGTCCAAGTATGAGCCACGCCACAAGTTCAGGAAGCACAGAGAAATTCCACAAAGGCTTAGCGAACTGGCAGAGAGACACAGCATGTGAACGATAGACCAGACAATTAGTAAATGCAAGCGAGTCCATTATATAGGGCGTGGCTCAACAAGGTGCAGGTGCAGGCAATCAGAATTCAGGTGATGCTGAACGAGTGGGTGGCGCTTGAGGAGGTGTGTCAGATGGTGGTGGCTGTGGTGAATGCCTGACACCACCCCCTCCCCCCCCCCCACCCCCTCCACTGGCGGCTCCCGACACCAGAACACGACGCAGAGGGCGACCTCGACCACGAGGGGCAGAATGATCCAGGTGTTCTTGATGCAAGTCCAGTAGTAGTGAAGGATCCAAGATCATCACAAGCTACCCAAGACTGTTCCTCAGGTCCATACCCCTCCCAGTCGACCAGGTATTCGAGGTGGCCCCCTTGACGCCGTGAGTCCAAGATCACGTGGACCGTGTAGATGGATGGTGTGTCCAGGACTTCTGGAGGAGGGGGTTCCGCTTCAGCTCCCGGGTGTTCTGTGGCAGAGGGATGAAAGGGTTTTATTAATGAGACGTGGAAAGTGGGGTGTCTGCGGTACCTGGGAGGGATCTGAAGCTGGACGGTGACATCGTTGATCCGCCTCAGGATCGTGAACGGACCAATGTAGCGGGGACTCAGCTTGCGACAGGGAAGGCAAAGTCGGAGGTCCCGTGCTAATTGGTTGCTAATTGGGAGCAGGTCTTCTTCGGATGTCGGCGAAGTGCTTGTGTTGTCGCACAGCCCGCTGCAGATGGTGGTGAGCTGAGTCCCACACTCTCTCGCTCTCCCGAAACCAGTGGTCCACAGCTGGAACGTTGGAGGGTTCCTCCGTCCAGGGGAACAGCGGTTGCTTGGTAACTGAGTACGCACTGGAAAGGTGTCATGCCGGTGGTATCTTGGCGGAGAGAGTTCTGTGCGTACTCAGCCCACAGGAGGAACCGGTTCCAGCTGTGCTGATCTCCATAGCAGTATGACCGGAGGTAACGTCCGAGCTCCTGGATCTTCCTCTCTGTCTGGCCATTGGTCTGTGGGTGATAACCGGAAGAGAGGTTAACGGAAACACCAAGAAACTTGAAGAAAGCTTTCCATACGTGAGAGATGAATTGAGGTCCCCGGTCCGACACGATCTCCTCAGGCAGGCCGAAGTGCCGGAACAGGTGCTGGAATAGAAGTTCAGCCGTCTCCATAGCTGTAGGCAGACCCTTTAGAGGAATAAATTTGCACATCTTAGAGAAGCGATCCACTGCCACCAGAATGCATGTGTTACCTTCGGCCGCCGGGAGATCGGTCACGAAGTCAACTCCTAGGTGGGACCGGGGCCTCTGAGGGATAGGTAGGGGTACCAGTTTGCCTGTGGGTAATTGTCGGGGTGAGGTAGACATAGCACAGACAGAGCAGCCCTGGACATACCTGATGGTATCCCGGCGCATACTGGGCCACCAGTAACGGGATTGGAGGAGTGAGAGGGTTTGTTGACTGCCGGGGTGTCCAGAGCCCAGAGACTGGTGAGCGGTACCCAGAAGGCCTAGACGTAGATGTTAAACTGTAGTTCTGGATGAAGTGATGGTAGAAGTTAGTGAATCCCAAGAAGCGTTGCAGTTCCTTGATGGTTGTGGGTAGTGTCCAGTCCAGGATTGCTGTCACTTTCCCCTGGTCCATCTGCACGCCCTCGGCTGAGATGACGTAACCCAGGAATTGTACTGATGGATGGTGGAACTCACATTTCTCCAACTTGAGATACAGACGCTGTTCACAAAGCTTGTGGAGGACCTGCTGGACCTGCTGGCGATGTTCGGCCATGTTCCGGGAGTAGATAAAAATGTCGTCAATGTAGACAATCACGAACCGATGGAGGAACTCCCGGAACACCTCGTTCATGAACGTTTGGAAGACGGAAGGACTGATGGATAATCCGTAGGGCATGACCCGGTACTCGTAATGGCCGGTGGGCGTCACGAACGCCGTCTTCCACTCGTCTCCCACACGAACGAGGTTGTATGCACTCCACAGGTCCAGCTTCGTGAAGACTTGGGTTCCACGAAGCTCTTCGAGGGCGGCAGGAACCAGAGGGAGCGGGTATGGTTGTTGGATAATCTGTGAGTTGAGTTGCCGGTAGTCAATACAGGGACGCAGACCTCCATCCTTCTTGCCTACGAAGAAGAAGCTGGAAGCGGCCGGTGAGGTGGATGGTTGGATGAATCCTTGCTGTAAGGCCTCCTTGATGTACTCCTCCATCGCCTGGCACTCTGGGATGGACAGAGGGTAAACTCGCCCCTTGGGGAGCTGGGACCCCGGCAGCAGGTCGATGGCGCAATCCCATGGCCGATGTGGTGGTAGAAGGGTGGCTGCTTGCTTGCTGAATACATCCTGGAACGCCATGTACTCAGCTGGGATCTTGGGGGTGGAAACTGGAGCTGGGCTCTCAATTTGAGTCCATGAGAGGAACACGGGTGCGACGACAGAGGTGGGTAGGTTGACCAGGCAGTTAGTGTGGCAGTGTTCACTCCACCGGATGATGTCACATGGATCCCAGCTGAGTTCCAGGTGGTGTAACTGGAGCCAAGGACGTCCCAGGATGACGCTGACGGTGGAGCCCTCCAGTACCAGAAACCTTAACTCCTCAGTGTGAAACAATCCAACTTGCAGTGTGATGACTGGTGATGAATACTTGATTTTCCCACGCCCCAGTGGCTTTCCCTGTATCGTCTTGACTGCGAGGGTATGTTTATGCTGACAACGTTGCAACTGAAGCTTTTCTAGACAGGCTTGCGAGATGAAGTTTCCAGATGATCCCGAGTCTACCAGGGCAGAAACACAAAGTGACATTTTAGAAGTATGCAAAGTTACAGGTATTAGAGTTAATGAAGCAGTCTCCACTTCAGTCGAAAGGGTACTCACCACGGGGTGTGGGGGTTGTATGGGACAGATGCGCAGTAGGTGACCGGAATGTCCACAGTACAAACATAATCCGTTCATGATTCGCCGATTTCTTTTGGTTCGTGTGAGGCGAGATGAATCCACTTGCATGGGTTCTGGTACTGGGGTGCAAGCAACCACCGAGGTCGGCTATTGTGGGCTGGCAGGCGGCTAGACGTTGTGATACGCGTGTGGTCCTCTGTAGAAATGCCTCTAACCCAATGCTGTCATCGTATAACGCCATCGCAGTGCGAATCTGTGGGTTGAGGCCTTGTCTGTAGGCGCCGAGCAGCGCGGTCTCGTTCCATCCGCTAGCCGCCGCCAGCGTGCGAAAAATGGAGGGTGTACTCGTGGATGGTGGAGTTTCCTTGTTGTAACCGGAAGAGCAGATCCGATGTGGAGAGTTGACCTGCGGTTGTTGAAAATACTTCGGAGAAATGACTGGTAAATTGTTCATAGGAGTGAATTATAGGATTGTCGGAATTCCTGCGGGCACTTAAGTGCAAAGCATCTCGCTCTTAGTTTCAATTCGAGGCATTTGCATAGATATAGACTTTGGGCTTCAGTCAGGAGGCGGGCCCAGCTGTTATCACTCCAATTCCATTCGCTTGTGTATATATTCATTATCTGTGAGCTGACGCGGAAGCGTCAGCGGAAGCGTTCAGCCGCCGTGTTCAGCCTCCTCATGTGAAGTCCGACGAGGGTAAAGACCTGCGACTTTTTCCTGCGCGACTTTAACTGAGCAACGAAACCGACAACGCACTTAGGTACTCCTCTTACTTTCCCTTCATTCACTCCCTGCTTGCACCCTCTTTCCACCTCTGTCATGTGCTTTCAATACATTCCGGTTATCTCCACACAACGCTCTAACATCACACGCAGACGCCAACGCAATCTCACTAACCTTCGCCCTATCGTCACTTCCTCCACTGAAACTTCCTCGTTTACTGTCGGCCTCTGGAATTGCCAGTCAGCTGTTAACAAAGCAGATTTCATTTCCGCTTTTTCCACACATTCGACACTTAGTATCCTGGGCTTGACTGAGACCTGGATTCGTCCAGAAGACTGCTGCTCCCTTCGTCCAACCCCTGCTGCTCTGTCCAATAACTTCTCATTCTCTCACACCCCTCGTCACACTGGGAGGGGTGGGGGTACTGGAATACACCTTATTACTACAAGCACTCACAAATCGGGCAACCACCTAGACCTAATTTACACACGCAATTGCATTGCAGACAACAGTTTGGTTAAACCCCTACACATCTCTGACCATTTCTTCATTACATGCAACTTACATATTACTGCCAGTACACCTCCAACCCCTCTACCTGTTACTTTCAGATGAAACCTACGCTCCCTTTCACCCTCCCATCTTTCCTCTGTAGTGTCCTCCTCTCTTCCCTCTACAACCCTTTTCTCATCTCTAGAGGTTAATGCAGCTACTGCCACCTTATGCTCTACTTTAACTTCTTGCCTAGACGCTATATGTCCTCTCTCTTCCAGGCCAGCACGGGCCACCCCTCCTAACCCTTGGCTATCCGATGTTCTCCAAACTTCGGGCAGCAGAGAGAAAATGGCACAAATCTAAAGATCCATCTGACTTGAGTATGTATCAGTCTTTGCTTTCATCCTTCTCTGCTCAAGTCCATACTGCCAAATCCTCATACTTCCACAACAAGATCAACAATGCTCCAACAATGCTCCAGTAACACGTTACCTCTTCAAAACATTCAATTCGCTCCTCTGCCCTCCCGCACCACCTCCCACCACTTCTATAACAGCTGACGATTTCGCCACATTCTTTACTGACAAAACTATCAGCAGCCAGTTCTCGGCTCCACACGTACAGGAACTAATACAGACAACATCCACAGCTAACACCCCACTCTTCTCCTTCTGTCCCCTCTCTGAGGCAGAAGTATCCACACTTCTCCTCTCCAGCCATCCTACAACATGCCCACTAGACCCTATCCCCTCCCACCTTCTCCAAGCAATCTCTCCTACACTCTTACCAGCACTTACACACATCATCAACACATCTCTCCTCACAGGCACTTTCCCCACTGCATTCAAGCAGGCTCGGGTAACCCCACTGCTAAAAAAACCTACATTAAACACTTCACTTATAGATAACTATAGACCGATCTCTCTCTTTCCATTCATAGCAAAAACACTTGAACGAGTCGTTTTTAACCAGGTATCACTGTTTCTCGCACAGAACAGTTCATTGGATGCTAACCAGTCAGGGTTCAGGAGTGGCCACTCAACTGAAACTGCACTACTGTCAGTCACTGAAGCCTTGCGGATTGCAAAAGCTGACTCCAGATCATCAGTACTCATTTTGCTGCATCTTTCTGCTGCTTTTGACACAGTCAATCATCAGATCCTCCTGTCCACCCTCTCATCACTGGGTATCACAGGGATTCCTCTTCGCTGGTTTGAATCCTATCTCACAGGTAGGTCTTTCAGGGTGGCCTGGGGAGGGGAGGTATCCAAAGCACATCATCTGGCCACTGGGGTTCCTCAGGGATCAGTTCTTGGACCCCTCCTCTTCTCCATTTACACTACATCACTGGGGCCCATCATACAGGCACATGGCTTGTCTTACCATGTATCTCTCTTGCTATGCTGATGACACGCAGCTCTATCTTTCATTTCAACCAGATGATCCAACAGTAGCTGCACGGATCTCAGGCTGCTTGGTGGACATCTCGGAGTGGATGAAAGAACATCACCTACAGCTCAACTTGGCAAAGACTGAGCTCCTTATTTTCCCTGCCACTCTAACTCTACAGCATGATTTCACCATCAATTTAGGTACTTTAACAATTACCTCATCAAGTTCTGCCAGAAATCTTGGTGTTATCTTTGATGACCAGCTGACTTTTAAAGACCACATTGCTAAAACTGCTCGATCTTGCAGGTTTGCCCTACACAACATTAGAAAGATCAGGCCCTTTCTAACTGAGCAGGCCACACAACTTCTTGTCCAGGCCCTGGTCATCTCCAGGCTGGACTACTGCAATGCTCTTCTAGCCGGTCTTCCCTCATGCACAATTAAACGTCTACAAATGATTCAGAATGCAGCAGCACGACTGGTCTTCAACGAGCCCAAAAGGGCCCATGTCACACCTCTCTTTATCACCCTGCACTGGCTCCCAATTGCAGCTCGCATCAAATTCAAGACACTGATGCTTGCATATAGAACAATCGCAGGCTCGGTACCCGCCTACCTCCACTCACTGCTACCAATCTACACTCCCTCCAGAACTCTGAGATCCGCCAGTGAGCGACGCCTCATTGTACCATCACATAGAGGCACTTTCCAAAACATTCTCTTACACCGTTCCTGGCTGGTGGAATGATCTTCCCACCGCTATCCGGAATGCCAACTCCCTAACAACTTTCAAGTGACTGCTGAAAACCCATCTCTTTCAACACTACTTGACTTGACAAAAAAAAATAATCTTTTTCTACTGTTTTCCCTTTCTAGCTTGTACTTATTTGAACAATGCCTGTTATATGGTAATTTGAGCACTTCGTAGGTCGTTTTGCCTCTTTAGGACAATTCGCTTGATGTATTCCCCACCTGTAAGTCGCTTTGGATAAAAGCGTCTGCTAAATGAATAAATGTAAATGTAAATGTAAATGTAGATAGCTTTTGCCCATTGAAGAGCCTTACCCGTGAATAGGGACGTGAGGAAGGCGACCTTAGCATTTTCTGACAGGAATTGTTGTGGTTGCATCCGTATGAACAGGTTAACTTCTAGAAGGAAACCGCTACACTCAGCCGCCTCGCCCGCGAACATGGCGGGCATGGCCATGGGAGATCCCGAGGTGGATAGCGGCGCAGATGTTGTTTGAAACGCCGCTGTGAGTGCATTCACCAATTCAGCGAGGGGATTAGCTGTGGCTGGAGTTTCGGTGCTCATAGTCGTCTGTTTCGGTCTGGTCTTCTGTCACAGACTCACACACACACACACACACAAGGCAGGATGAGACGAGAGGTGAGTAACAATTCAATCCAGTCGTTTATTAAAACGATTGTCAAAGTTAGACAAAACATAAAGATGAACATTAGAGTCTTAACTGCAGTGTGTGAGTCAAATCAAAGTCCAAGTATGAGCCACGCCACAAGTTCAGGAAGCACAGAGGAATTCCACAAAGGCTTAGCGAACCGGGAGAGAGACACAGCATGTGAACGGTAGACCAGACAATGAGTAAATGCAAGGGAGTCCATTATATAGGGCGTGGCTCAACAAGGTGCAGGTGCAGGCAATCAGAATTCGGGTGATGCTGAATGAGTGGGTGGCGCTTGAGGAGGTGTGTCAGATGGTGGTGGCTGTGGTGAATGCCTGACAACAACCCTGTCTAATGCCTCTTTTTAAATCAAATCTAGAGGTAGTTCCATGTTTGAGTTTGATTGAGCAATTAGCATTATTATACAGCGTTTCAACTGCTGCACAAAAGAACTCACCAAACCCAAAAACCTTTAAAGAAGAAAATAAAAAAATTATGTTCCACAGTGTCAAAAGCTTGATGAAAATCTAAGAATAAAATAAAACTATTTTCATCAGTTAAATATGAATGATCTAGTATATCTAAAACCAACCTTATATTTTTCGAAATCTATAATATATTTTAATACGTTCTTAGTTATTTTAGCAGATATAGAAGAAATTAATTTATAATCATTATTCAAAAGACTAATTGGCCGCCAATTATCAGTAATGGTCAAATCTTTTTTTAGGTTTAGGAATAAGAGTAATTAAACCCTGAGTCATGGTAGATGGGAGGTTGGACTTTGACAAACTTTCAGAAAAAAACTAAAAGATGAAAAGGGGCTAGTTGCTCAGCAAATAACTTATAAAATTCTGAGGTTAGACTTTTCGTTCCGGGAGACTTATTATTTTTTTAAGTTATGAACTGAATTAGTTATTTCTTTTAAACTAATAGGTTGGTCACACATAGCTTTTTCTAAAAAATCTATTTTTTTCTGAATTTAAGAAATCATTTAGGATTATGGCTTTAGCGTCATATTGTGACACATTTTCCCCCCGGTTTCACAGACATGCCTTAAGTCTAGTCCTAGACTAAAATGTAAGTCTGAGCTGTTTCAACTGAAAGAAACTTGCACTGACTGATCTAAAAATATATGAGTGCCTTTGTTTTGTCTCAAGAGGCACACCAGTAATGTTTTTTTCTAAGCATGCTTATAAAAATTACTTAAATGTCCTAATTGAACTATAGCCTAATCCTGGCTTAGTCTAAGCCCTGTCTGTGAAACCGGGCCATAGTGTACGGTAAAAGGTTGAGCAATACTCTGAAATCTTTGATATTTTATCATTAATTTTTAACTTAACCTTTATTGAGAAATATGACTTTTTAGTAGCAAGTTACATGGAACTTTCTTTGGTTGCATACGATCTAGCATATTATCTGGAGCAATGTTAAAGTCTCCTCCCATACAAATTATACCAGATGGATATTTGTTTAGCCAAAAGACAATTTTGTTTTCAATCACCTCAAACGGAGTCCTGTTTTCATTTGAAGAATTGTAACCATACATGTTGTTAAAAAAAAAAGAAAATATTACTAGTGTAAAGAACCAAAAAAATAAAATGCCCACAAGGGACACAGTAATGATGTAGGACATCATCAGCTAACTTGTTTGGTGTTAAAACACCTGCCAAATGTTCAGATCCATGAGAAAACCATGCATCACCTCCCCACTGTGATCTCCAGAAGTTACAGTCATTAACAGTTGAGTGAGACTCTTGAAAGAAACAAAAATCAGTATTGTATTTCTTCCCAAAAAGAAAAAGAGCTTTACGCTTCACAGAATTTCTCAGACCCCTGACATTTAGACAGATAACAGAAATAGAAATAATGAACAAGTTAATGAACAAAAAAGTTACAGTAAGTGCAAAAACAGCACAACAAGTAGTGAGTTTAAACCTGAGAAATGTAGCTCAGCTGAACATACTGAGAAAAATTCCTACCGTCAAGACATGACAACTGGTTGCCCAAAAAAATACATTAACAAAAACACGAGCCGTAACAATGCCAGAGCATCATCAGTAGATGTGATCGTAGTTGATAATCGAAAACTTAAATGAAGTTCGTAAAGTTTGTAGACGATAACCTGGTCCATAAAAGGGAGCTATGTTCAAAAAAGAAAGTCTGAGTCTTCTTTTTTTTTTTCAGCATACGCAGGCAAACGTATTGCAATACCATTAACCCTTTCACGCGTACGATCACACCAGTGTGATCATTCTTGGCTGGTCCCTGGAGCGTACGATCACACCGGTGTGATTCGAACGTTCAGCGCGTCACGTGATCAACTGCTGAATTCAAATCTGCTTTGGCGCTTTGAGCCAGATCAGACGCACTGAGCGCTTATCATATTATCGCAACTATTCCGTGTTTTCAACCATATAATGCTTATTTTAGGTTCCAGACATTTACATACACATACATCCTAGTAAAACGATGCATTTATAGTTAGCAAACTACACGCCGATGTCTATGGAAGCGGCAATAATGAGCCTTACAAATGTTATCTGACGACATGATTTATTTATATCATATACACATTGTGTAGGTAACTATAATGTTTACTCTGCTCTTCTCCAAGCTCACCAGAGACTTACTTTAATATTTTTGGGAGGAGAGGATGAATTTGCGTTTTGTAAATCCCACAGCTCGGATTCAGCGCGAACTAAAATGGCGGCGCCCATCACTCAGCATAGATCAACTAATACGCTCATTATAAAAGTGTTTAAACCTCCAAATACATTCACGTGCACATATTTCAGAATCGGAATATCAGATATTTCATAATACAGTGAGCACGTTCGTGAATATTAATAATACAAAGGGAAAAACCATATAAAAGTGATACATGTGTCATACAGCGCTATTGTGGCTGCGCTGTGTCACGACGCGTCGCCATGGAAACAATAAAGCTATACGTTCTAAATAACGGTCGCCTAAAAAAAACTCACTCTGGGGGCTCAGCTAGAATATTTTAAACTCACGTGTGAAAGGGTTAATGAAGGTGCGTGTGCCCACGTAGTATGCAGCTTTTCCAGCTGCGTGTGCTTCTTTTGCTATTGGCCACAGCTTCTTTCATTTTTCTCTGTCCAGTGGAGTAAGGTCTTCCATGAACCGCAACCTATTGTCTTTCAAATAAGCAGAAGACTTCGCTGCCTTCCACACAGCATCCCTGACAATGTGCGATGTAAACTGTACTATGACAGCGCGAGGGACAGACTTGCTGCCAATTTGATTCTGCTTTTTCCCCAATCTGTGAACTGAGTCTATAGCAAAGGAGAATTTGCCCTTGCCGTCAGGATATGTTTGCTCACATATGCGGATGACTTCATCCCTGATGTTCTCCTTTTCTGGTACTCCTCTCAGCCGAAGGTTCCAGCGCCTCGAGTATCTCTCCAGGTCAGCTAAATGAGTTTCACACGTCTCAATTCGCTGCTCCCTGAGAAGTTAGGTGGTCAACTTTCACATCTTTGACTTCAGCAGAGACAAAGTCCACAGTCTTTTTCAAGCCCTCAATTTTCATAGCGTTAGAACGTACCAACTTTCAAGAGAATCAGAGCATTCGTTGATCAGTAATGAAATAGATGATAACATCGCGACCACATCTTCCAAGGTTCCCATTTTCCCTTTCTTAGAGGCAGGCTTAGCTGGAGTGTCGGGAAGATGAGTTGAGCAAAGAGCATCCAGGGTATTACCAAAACCGGGATCAGGAACAGCAGAAAGTGCGTAGTCGTTCTTTTCATTTTTCAACACTTTTTATTTATGCCACAATTACATCCTTAATAAAGCACACAACGGATGTGCAAGGTAGCCAGTTGAAAGCAGACAGTTTACGCAAGTTATATTATTTTTTGTCAGCAGAGCTACTAAAAGTTATCTTAACATGCCACCATCTTGGAGCCGTCCCCAGAAAGTGTCTGACTTGACAGCTCCGTTTTTAACTCTGCCTCCAACTCCTCTCGGCTAATCTCGTTGATTGCCGTCTGTAGCCGTGCTTCAAGTCGAACACACCTATTGAAGCACTGTATCGGAGCTTGATTCGTTTTGAGAAAAACACATGATCTTTGACATTCGAAGCTTCAATAATCTGAAAACCATGTGACTGCTTCAGTATCTGGTTCAAACTAAAGTGAACCTCAGTGCTGTTTCCTTTATGTTGTATAACATTTTAATGTGTTAGCACTGTTTATTTATCTATTTTTTTATAATAATTTATATACTGAGGTCAAAAGTTAACTAAAATTAATTATCTTATTAATTGTGATATTTTGATGGAGCCTTTCGTCAAAACCAGCACTGTAGTGTTTTTGTTATTTTTTATACATAACAGCTACAGTTACTGCTAGAATCTAGAAATGCTTCTGTCATTACAGCACACCAGTATTAGAGTACAATCAGGCTGAAGACACGAGTCGCCTCTGAGGTTTCAGCTAAATGAATATTGAATGCCACTTCCAAAGGGAAAATAAAGAAATATATGAGGTGGCAACGATGGCCTCACCAGTATGGGGCAAAATGTCCAAAAAATTAATACAAATATTTCAACTAAAGTAATATGTTTTGTATTGATTCTGATTCTGATAATTTACTTTTATTAACTGAGTACATTGCAAAATGTATTTATTTAAATATAAAATACAGGTATGTTTTATTATAAAGAAAAAGATTGTGAATGATTCTTACACTGCTTGAAGGTCCCATAATAACTTAATATGGCTTTACAGTATCTCAATTAAAGGATTGTTTGTGTCTTGTCAGTGATATCTTATTTTTAAATATAATTTGTAATTAAAATTATGGTGATTATCTCTTCTTTTTTTTCCCAAATACCACCTTTTTATATTCTTCAGTTACTGAAAATCTGTTGATTTAATTACATTGAATAAAAAAATAAAAAATAACAAGACGTTTGTTTCAAAACAGAAACCTGTAATTTTAACGATTCTCATTTGCTACATAAGTCTGTAATTATTTCAGATGTGCCTTTTACATAGATCTTTAGCCCCATTGTAAACTACCACACACAAGTCACAAAATATAAATTATTGTGAGATGGCGGAGCGCAAGAGTACAACACAGTCTGAAGGAGCTGCTCACTTAATGATCACTAAACGTTGGTCTGTTTGTGTAATGATGCAGTATAGCGCTGCTGACGGACAGCTGTTTTTAAACCTGTAAAGTGAAAGTGAAAGCCGTCTCAATTTAAACTCATTTTTCTCAAAATTATATTCCTGAAAATCAGCCAGCTTAAAATAGTCATAACTTTTGTTACATTCAAGCTATGGACAAAATAAAAAGGGCTTGAACCCAGCTTTCATATGGAATTAAAACCTAAAAAAGGTAAAATTTCACCATGTGTTGGGTTTTCCTAGATTTCATCACATTATTGCCTATATAGCACTAGAAAAGGTTTGAAGAATGAAAATTATAAACTAGTTCAGTATCAGGAATCATGTGGGTAGAGTGCATTTAAATTAGTTTCTCAGCTTGTGCTTGTGTTGGCAAGTTGAAATGTCTATACCACTGATCCTGATGTATAGAAACATTTTTTGCTCATATAAACAAACACACAAACACACTCTCACCCTAAAATTTAAACACAATCTCTGAGATCATTCATGTTCTTCACTTTCTGCAGGTTGATTAACTGCAGTATTGGAGAGGAAGGCTGTGCTGCTCTGATTTCAGCTCTGAGATTAAACCCCTCACACCTGAGAGAACTGGATCTGAGCCGTAACAAACCAGGAGACTCAGGAGTGAATCTGATCTCTGCTCTACTGGAGGATCCACACTGTAAACTAGAGAAACTATGGTGAGTGTTATTATATTATTGAACACAATAACTGTGTAAAAATGTTGGCAAACAAAGTTTTAAAAGGATAAAAAAAGGGTTAAAACCAGTTCACCCAAAAATGAAAAGTTAAATTCTTCTATCTAATGCACTTTTAGAGTCCAAAATTTAGAACAACTCATGTTCTTAACTAAGAAAACTTAAGTCAGAAAGAAGTCAGTGAATTGACTTGTACCTGAATTTTAAAGGGGACACAACACTCTTTTTATTTGTGGTTTACTGTATCAGTCTAAAATACATTCACACTTTTATTTTTAGGAGGCCAAACAAATTAGTATATTATAATACTAATTTATTATTATTATTATTATTATTATTATTATTATTATTATTATTACTATTCCTATGACAGTAATAGCCATACATTTTAAAACGGTTGCACTGTAAAGTAAATGAAAATTATTTTTCCATAGGCTTATTATTTTTGCTGTACACTACAGTAGGGAATTACAATACTTGTAAATCCTAATTTCTACACTTCAAAGAGATATGTTGAATTTAGACTGCAGTAACGTTACCCATTTAAACCACTTAAAGTTTTCAGCAATTCATACTGCACTTTTAAAATTTCATTTTGACAGAAACAGCAGTAGAGCTTTTATTTTGCTGCAGCTTCAGTGAAAACAGGCTTACAAAGAAACGATTTGTGTCTCACTACAAATCTAGTGAAATGCTGTAATATAAAAATTCCCAAATCCAAACCATGTATTATTATTATTATTATTATTATTATTATTATTATTAGTATTATTATTATTATACATGATATGAAACATTTTATGGAACACACTTTTTGCATGATTTATATCATTTTAATTGGGGAAAAAGTAATCTTATTCCATAAGTCGAAAGTGCATGGAGTTATTTTTTATGAAAGTTTTACCCATCTTATAAATAAGTATGCTCCAGAAAGTTTAGAGTTAAGGCAGACATAATGTATGGTTTATCCCTGAATTGTCAAATTTACTTTGAAAACGTAATATGGCTTGATTTACAGCTAGAAGTACTAATCTAAAGGAAGATTGGTTGATTTTCAGACAGTTGTATAATGTGTCAACAGCTGTGATTAGAAAAAGCTAAGGTTGATTACTTTTAGAAACTGCCACAAGAATCTAAATAATTTAAAAACTTTTTGGAAAAATATGGAAATAAATCAAATAAATCAAATTCAGATTTTCTGCCATGTTTTATAAAGGATTCATGTAAAACTGTGGATAAAGCTAAAATAATACTGTTTAAACAAAACCTTTTGTGGCCTCTGGTTCACTTCATGAGTCAAATAATTCGACCCGTGATAACTTCTTAACTGTTTACTCTAGTGTAAATCATTTTAAGGTAGACCAAGTATTTGATTTTAGTGCAGTAACAGTTTCAAAGGTAAATAAGGCACTTAAATCTTTAGATAGTAATAAACAGGCTGGTGATAAGTTGGATCCATGTTTTTTTAAAGTTGGCAGTAGTGTTGTCACAATGCCAAAATTTTGACTTCGATACGATACCTGACTATAAAATATCACAATACTACTACTGAACCGATACTACAAAAAAAAAAAAAAACATGAAAACAGGAAAAGTAACAGAATAATAGATGATCCAAATGGAGATCAGTTATTTTATCTATTAGAACAAAGCATTTAATCCCCGCTTTTAAAATATATAAATAAATAAAATAATAATCATTTGCCAGTGCCACTACACAGGATTATGGTGAACAACTACCGAGCCTACATGTATGTAGAGATCTTTTCTTAAAGGATAAAGCCAAATCTTATTTCATGATATATTCATTTTATTTCACAACAACAATTTATATCATGACATAGTCATTTTTTGTTATTTTATCTTTGTTATTAATAATAACAACCAGATGCAAGTAACAAACTAAAGGACAACTACAATAAAACAAAGACAAAAATAAAATAAAGAGGGCTCTATGAAATCTGTTTTATTTTATTCTAAATTCCTTTTAATTTTTATAGACTCTATTTTAATGGTTTAAAAAAAATAAAATAAATAAATAAATAAAAAATTATCAAAAAGCATGACTAATTAATTGAAATCATGAATCTTGCAGAATTTAACAGCAATTTATTAAAAGTTACAAAGACAAAAATTACATAGTTTTAAGGCCCTATGAAATACATTTTATTATTTTTCTCAAATTCAGTTTTGTTTGTGAGTCTCTAGTTTCCATGAATTTTCTGGATTCTATTTTAATTGTTTCATTACATTTTAATAATTAAAAGCATCTCTAACTAATTTATAAAGGATAATTAGACTTGATAATGAATTAATTTATTATTGGCTATTTATTTCTTTTTTTCAGAAATACTGTGTTGTGTATTTAGATTTTTTTTTTTCTGCTAACTATTCATTAAACATTGTTTTATTAATTTATTAATATTTTTATTAGTACTATCTTTACATTAAGTAATATATTTCGGACTGTCCAGTTAAACCGAACTTTTATTTTGATGGGTTGCTGTGAAGACTTTTAGGTTTCTGTTTGTATATTATATGATGATAGTTTTCCGCAAAAGAAACGGTAAAATGTTCATGAAGTGATTCTCAGAGCAGTTCTAGAGATTATGTTCATGTGTTCATGTACTGAGGTGGCAGAGACTGTAAACACCAGGAGCATCACTCGTATGTGTGTATTAAACAAAACTGTGTGTCTGCACCATTCACTAACACAGACACGCAGAAATACAGCTCTTATTAATATGTGTTCTTAAAGTACTGGTACTAGTAAAATGTGGAATCGTACCATTTATAAAAGCAGGGTATCGCAATACATTTAAAGTACCAGTATATCGTGCAACAGTAGTTGGCAGCTGATTTTATTGCGCCACCACTAACTTATCTTTTTAATCTTTCTTTATCTACAAATTTAAAAAAATCTGGAAAACTGCTTATGTTCAGCCATTATTTAAAGGGGTTGATCCAACTGTATTGAATAATTAAAGGCTCATTTCGAAATGGTCTATTTTAGCAAAGGTTTTTGAATCGCCTGTGAATGATCAATTAAAAGAGTTTCTATCTACTAAAAATGTCTTATCAGATTTCCAATCCGGTTTTAGGAAAAAAACATAGTACATCCACAGCTATTTGCTAAGTATTAAATGATTTAATGGTTTCATTGGATAATAAAAACTAGGGATGCACGATATTATCAGACTGATATCGGAATCGGCCGATTGGCATTAAATGTAAATATCTGCATTGGCCCGATATGAAAAATTATGCCAGTAATAGCATGTGCAGTGGTGTTGGAGAAAGCGCGCCGTTGTTCCGTTTGGGATCATTTACTGTTGGCTGTTTCATATCCAGTCACCAGACGCTGAATGCTCCCTTTGAAATGGTTTCATGGTGCTCAATGTAGTATTTTGAAACACAATAGCAATGTTTGCAACTGATATGATCGGCATTTAAAATCAAATGGTCCCAAAAGTAATTATGCTGCGCGTTCACTCTTTCACCGGCGGCGCAACAGCAAAACACACTGTTGCTCCTATGAAACATTTTTACTTGAATATTATGACACAAGTGAGGTACAAAACATTCTTTTTAGGAGAAATAATTTGTTAGCAGGCAAATGTTAGTAGCGGCCATGCTTTTGGATTCATGCTGTGAGAGCCCATACATTTAAAGTCATATGCGCCTACACTCTAAAAACTGCTGGGTTAAAAACAATCTAGCCTTAGATCCTGCAACTGCTGTTCTTGGCTGGTCAGTCTCCTTGCAGCATCTTAACAATGCTTTCCGAGTGCCAATGCAGTATGGTATGATGATCGCAAAAAAATCTATTCTTTGCATGTGGAAGAATAAGTCAAGATCTGGTTGTCTGAACTTTCCTCCACCCTTCATGTAGAAAGGCTTAGATATAGTATGTCTGATATAGATATAGTATGTCTAGAAATATAGATCTATTTGAAGCTTCTTGGAGGGCTCTTTTCAATCACCTGTTAAAAATTCCGATAATCGCGACACTACTTGAAACCTTGTAATCATAATGTCGGTGTTAATACACCATTTCTTTCAGTTTGTTTTCTCTCTTAATCTCTTGTTAAAGTTACCGATAGTGCTGACACTTGCAAATCTATTTGTTCTCTATTTTTATTTTTATTTTTACTTCCCTTTTCACTCTTGCTTTAAGTACTTAGGTGATTATATATTAATATTTGTATTTTTATTGTCATTATTATTCACAATGTCACATTGAGTAAACATCTATTTTTGACCTTTTTTGCCTTTACACAGTGATGTGGCTGACTGCTGAATTGAATCTATCTGAAGGAGATGTTTTTGTGTGTGTGTGTGTGTGTGTGTTTTACACTTGTGTAGGTGTGTTTTGTCTTGTTTTGTAATTGTGTTTTTTCTTGTATGTCTGAAAATCGAAAAATTACCTCAATACTAAAAAAAAAAAAAAACAATCTAGCGCTGGGTAAAATATGGACATACACAGCGATTGGGTTGTTTTGACCCCAGCAGTTGGGTTAAATGTTTAACCCAACCTTCTGGGTAGTAACCCAACCTTCTGGGTAGTAACCCAACCGCTGGGTCAAAACAACCCAATCGCTTGGTTTGTCCATATTTTACTCAGCGCTAGGTTGTATTTAATCCAGCAGTTTTTAGAGTGTATGTGTTCTGTTTTGCTGGTTGGTCATAAATTGCTGCAAACTTAAAATTTAGTTTCTTTTCCCAAATCCTCACCGTCTCACCCTTTAATTTTGCAGGTTTATTTTCTTATCATTCACTTTTAATCCATGATTTCGCATCTCTTACAGTGGTAAACTGGGAGTGGGAAATACAAGATTTCGTGGCAATAAATTAAGAATTAATTAATTGTTATAAATTAATTAAGTCCTGTTCATGTCCGGCATAGTATTCTTGTGCAAAAAAAAAAAAAAAAAAAAAAAAGCAAAGCACCGTCATGGTCAGCCAGTTTAGTTTTACTTTTTGTTTTCATTTTGAAAAGCTTGTGATCTTTGCTCTTTACCTCACATTATGCTTTAGAGGCTTTCTTATATATATATATATATATATATTGTCACGGGTGAAGAATCACACGACAAGGTAGTACGAGTGAAGAACCCCGGAGGGTGGATTTTATTGACAATACTTTCAAAAGAGACGGGTGAAGAGAAGACGTGAAGCTGGTGCGGCGGCTGCTCAGTGTTCTCTCTGTGTCGGTGAAAGTGGGTGTCCTGGTGTGCTTCCGTGGCTACCGGTCACTCGCTGCTTTCTGGGGGACAAGAGAACAGAGGTTAGTGCTCCGTATGTTCAGCTCGAGACGTTAGTCTGTTTAGCTCAATGCGTGAGCGGCTTATAAAGCCGTGTCGTTGATTGGAAAGCAGCGGTGACCGATCGGCGGTGATGAGAACATGCAGGTGTGGATCTTTTGTTGCCAGGGCGACGCTGATGAGCCCGGAGACGCTTGTCACATTCCCCCCCCTAAGCGTCGTTCTGGCCCTGGAAACGAATGGAGATAGTAAGGGTGAGATAAGGGGAGGGTGGGGAATGACCCCTGACAGACCTGCATAAGCTGTCCAGATCCGAGAGAGCCCGTCCGTGTTGGTGGCCCCGGCCCGATGGCGGACTTCAAAGTGGAAGTCCTGGAGCGCAAGGAACCAGCAAGTCACCCTGG
>NW_026129562.1:0-46224 GCF_022985175.1 Labeo rohita | reverse complement strand
AAATACAAACAAGAAATAGGAAATATCGGATGAGCAAAGAGGACTGAGCTGGACAGCGAAATAAGCTAAAATCAAAATGCTGCGGTGGTTAGGACAGACGTCAGGATCACGCGAGCGCAGCATCCCCTGGGAAGAGAGTCAATGCCGGTGAAGTGCTCCGAGTTTGCTCATTGATTTAACGATAATATCAAAACAAAAACATATATTTTTAAAAAGAGGATTCAATAGGCTAACTAAAAACGTTTACCATTTAATTGTTTATACTGTAGGCGAGCTGTCAGTCACGTAGGCTACGTTTATAGCGTTTTGCAAAAAAAAAAAAAAAAAAAAAAGTTATGTTATGTTGTGTATGTTCTGGCCAAAACTAACTCAGAATCTTATTATTATTAATCAATCTTTGTATATACTATTCCATATATTTATGATGTATTGTTTTTTTAACCAATTTAAGATGTTTGACAATGTTAAGATAAATATGTTGCATTTTGGCATGGTTTTTGACTTATTTATGAACTATTTATGGACATAAAATTAAATAAAAAATATCCTGGATTTGAAAAATATTGTGTCCCTGGCCTTCACTGAGCTCAAGTAATAGTTTAATGTACAAAAATTGTGAATGAACTTGACTGTTGATGTCTTAAATAATAATGTCAAATAACCAACATTTCTCAAAATGGATATATCTCGTTTTGCAACGAAACTCTTCATATGTATAATACGTATATATACCATCTGTAATGTCTTAATGGAATTTACTTAATTGAACAGTTGAGTGAAAACGGAGAGGACCCCAATATACTGTACCTGCTACCTTCTTATCCACAGGTGTCAAACTCAGTTCATGGAGGGCTCAGCTAATCAAGTCCCTCAGGCTTAAGTTTAGTATGTTTGTTGGAGCAGGGTTGAAACTAAACTCTGCAGGACTGTGGCCCTCAAGGAACTGAGTTTGACACTCCCATTCTAATCGATCAACAAAAGACTTGAGAAAAATCACTCACTCCGCTCGACTGAATAACGTTTTTAAACAGCCTAAGGGAAAGAAGAAGACAGAAGCTGCCAAAGATGAGCCGATGATGAAGTTAACCAAAAATGATCCAAATGATAATTTTATGTTTCATATACCTTGTACAATTTGTTTTTTAACATTTTAAGTTCTCTGTTCATGTGTTGAGTTTATGTTGTGTTATAGGTCCTGAAGATCAAAAATATCCTTGCCCCCAAGTGGCAGCGGCAACAGCATCAGCAGCCTTGGATCAGGTAATGCTTTATATTGTTTTCTAGCTTTCCAAAATTCAGATATTGTATGCCTTATGAGAGAGAGAGACAGTGAAAGCAAGAATTGATAAAATATTTAAATATTATATAAGTTGCTTTGGATAAAAGTGTCTGCCAAATACGACATTTGGTTGTATAGCTTTCTGATTAGGGATGTTACTGTGGATGGTGACATAATCTTTGAGTCCACACCAGTATTATTAGCCCCACAAACAAATCACAAATATATCAGATTAGGTTGATGGCAGTATGATATTGACTAAAAGTTATATCTCTATAATTACTGCAATTTTGTCAATAGTGATAAATAAATGATATTTTCCTGAATGTGTTACTGTGCTGGTACCTTGAGGACTGATGTCAACCGCTGACTCCTAAAGATTTTGAAACACAGAAGATGCATCTGAAGTGGCATTTAGATCTATTTGCAGCTCAGAGGGACTTGAATGCATTTAACAGTTACAAATGCATAAATAATATTTTAATATTTCAAACATAAAACGTTGAATACTGACATTTGAAATGATTTTAAACAATGAAAAGATACTTTAAATGTGAAATAAAAACTGCCAGTAGGTGGCAGCATGTCACTGCCAATGAGTGAGTCATTGCGATTCAACCTTAACTTTTTGTTTATTACTGTGATGCGGTCAGAGACTGATCCGGAGGCGTGGGATCCATTTGCGACAGCTTTATTAACAAAGTGGAGTACAACAGGCAGAGTATAATCAACAACAAACAGGGATGACGCAGATAATCCAAAGAGTAAACGATAGTCCAGGCGATAGGTCAGGGCAGGCGGCAATAAATCATACACGAGGAATAAACAGTCCAGTCGGCAACGATAAGGCGATAAACAAAGGGAGAAACGCTCAGGATTGATAGTCAGACTAACCAAAACTTTGCGAGGAAACCTGCCAACCTGGCGGTCTATAAATGGCCGCCAGAGGGGAAGTGACCCGGAGGACCCGGAACCGGAAGTGGGGATCCCAGATACGGGGTGATGGGAAATGTAGTGCGTTAAAAGTCCGGTGATGGTTCCCGCTGACGGCGGTCGGAGGGAGCCACAGAGACCGCGTTGGTGACAGAGCCCCCCCCCTGCGAGCGACTCCTGGCGTGAGGAGGTACCCGACGCCGGGGTCTACCCCTCCCACGGGGAGCTGGTCGATCTGGGTGTGTAGAGTGGAAGTCAGTGGTGAGCGAAGGGTCAAGGATGTCTCCGGCGGCGACCCAGGATCTCTCCTCGGGACCGAAGCCCTCTCAGTCGACCAGATATTGGAGGTGACCTCTCTGGCGCCGGGAGTCCAGAATGGTATTCACCCGATAAACCTCCTCGCCGTTGATGATGGTGGGGGGGGGGTCCCCGGGGGGCGGTCTCGTCTAGGTTCTCCACTCCTTCCGGGTCGCCAGCGGGCTTTAACAGAGAGACATGAAATGTGGGTGAGATACGATAATCAGCAGGCAGTTGTAAACGGAATGATACTGGAGTGATTTGCTTGACTATCTTAAAGGGACCCACGTACCTGGGACTGAGTTTTTTGCAGGGAAGGTGTAGCCGGAGGTCCCAGGTCGAGAGCCACACCCACTGTCCGGGGACGTAAGGGGGGTTGGGTCGGCACCTGCGATCGGCCTGGGTCTGAGTGCGCCGAATGGCCCTCTGGAGGTGGACGTGGGCCAGGTTCCAAGTTTCCTCGCTTTGTTGAAACCAGGAGTTGACCGCTGGCAGTTCTGATGGCTCTCCGGACCAGGGGAACAAGGGTGGCTGGAAGCCTAGGATGCACTGGAATGGGGTGAGGTGAGTGGCGGGTTTGCGTAAAGAATTCTGGGCGTATTTGGCCCAGAAGAGGTAGCGGCTCCAGTCCTCCTGTCGGTTATGGCAGTAGGAGCGCAGGAAGCGAGTCAGTTCTTGATTCAGTCTCTCCACCTGGCCATTGGCCTGGGGATGGTACCCCGATGTTAAGCTCACGTTGACCCCTAGGAGGCGGAAGAAACTGGACCAAAGTCGAGACGAGAACTGGGGTCCACGGTCAGAGACGATATCCTCGGGTAGGCCGAAAATCCTGAAAACCCAGTTGCACAGCAACTCGGCCGTCTCCATGGCTGTGGGGAGCTTAGACAGGGGTATTAAATGGCAGCCCTTGGAAAAGCGATCAATCACGGAAAGGATGGTGGTGAAACCGTTGGAGGGAGAAAGATCCGTGATGAAGACCACAGCGATGTGGGACCAGGGGCGCTGTGGAACTGGCAGGGGCTGGAGGAGGCCGGCAAGCAGACGACGGGGAACCTTAGTGATGTTGCAGACTGAGCACCTTCTGACGAACTCGATGGTATCGGCACGTTGGGTAAGCCATCAGAACCGGTTTCCGAGCAGATGAAGGGTGGCCTTGATTCCAGGATGACCTGAGCTGGGAGTGGCATGAACTTCGGCTAGGACCCGGGCCCGGAGAGTGAGAGGAACGTAGACAAGATTATTAGGACAGTCGGCTGGAGTGGGATCCTGAGTCTGTGCTTCAGAGATCTCTGTCATGATGTCCCAGGTCATCGGCGCCACGATCATGGAGGCGGGCAGAATGGATTCAGCAGAGCTGATGGGACGGTCGGGTTCGTGAATGCGTGAGAGAGCATCTGCTTTAGTGTTTTGTGAACCGGGGCGGTAGATGACGAGGAAATTGAAACGAGTGAAGAACAAGGACCACCGGGCCTGGCGATGATTGAGCAGCTTGGCAGTGCGGAGATATTCAAGATTCTTATGATCAGTCAGAACGGTGAACGGATGTTTGGCGCCCTCGAGCAAGTGTCGCCACTCCTTGAGGGCTAGCTTTATGGCCAACAGTTCGCAGTTACCCACGTCATAATTCTTCTCAGCAAAACTCAGATGAGATTGTAGGCGGAGCGTAAGTCCAACTTGGTGAAAATCTTGGCTGTGCGTAATTGTTCTAAGGCTGACGGTACGAGTGGGAGCGGGTACGTGATTGTCATCTCATTGAGACCACGATAGTCGATGCATGGTCGAAGTCCACTGTCCTTTTTCTTTACAAAGAAGAAACCTGCAGACGCCGGTGAGGTGGAGGGCCGGATGAAGCCCTTAGCCAGCTCCTCCTGAATGTAGGTATCCATGGCCGCCGACTCAGCCTGTGACAGGGGAAAGATGCATCCCCTGGGAGGTGTTGCCCCTGGGAGGAGATTGATGGCGCAGTCCCCCGGACGATGAGGAGGTAATTGGGTGGCTTTCTGGCGACTGAAGGCTTCGAGTAAATCCTGATACACGGTGGGTATGGCGTTCTTGGTGGTGTGGTCCTTGAGAGGTGTTTCTGATCTGGTTCTGGGTTGGAGGCAGTGTTCCTGGCAGTGAAGAGACCAACGAGTGATGGTACGGTTAGCCCAGGCGATGGTGGGTCCATGAAGATTTAGCCAGGGGTAGCCCAGGATGATGGGTGACTGAGGAGACGAGATGACGAAAAGACGGATGGTTTCCTGATGGCTGGGTTCGACTCGGAGGGTGATGTCATCGGTGGTGTGGAGAATTTTGCCAGATCCTAGCGGTCGCCCGTCGAGGGCGGCCACTGTAACATGTGCCGCACAAGAGAGAACAGGCAAATGATTAGTAGTGACGAAGTCTGCGTCGATGAAGTTCCCCGCCGCGCCTGAATCTATTAGAGCAGTAGTTTTTAACAGTAACATTCCCCGAAGACAGAGTTACCGATATCTCACATCGTTTAGGAGAGATTTCGAAACTACTCACCGAGGTTGGCGGGCGCGGCGGTCGAGTGGGACAGGTAGCCCTGACGTGGCCCGGTTGACCGCAGTACAGGCACAAGCTTCCCCCGAAGCCGTCTCCCCCGATGTCAACTTGGTGGCGCCTATTTCAGGTTCAGTTCAGGTGATGGGAAATGTAGTGCGTTAAAAGTCCGGTGATGGTTCCCATTGACGGCGGTCGGAGGGAGCCACAGAGACCGCCTTGGTGACAATTACACTGTTGTTTGAAATCAATATCACATTTGTAATCATGCTGATTCTTAGAGAGGAAATGCCACTCTTTGTGAGATATTGATTAAATATATGAAATTATATAAATATATACATGTTTTGCCCACATATCTTGAATTTTGGCAGCATTCAAAATGCATTTTAATAGACTGAATCACACAGTGTGAAGTAATGCACTCTGAATGTGCACGTGCACTAATCTAACCTGCTACATCACATATAGTATGTGTGCGTGCTGTAGGTGTGTTTTGTTAGTTTTTTGCAATATTTTTCTAATAACGTTAAATTTAATCATTAAAACAGCAATTACGATATTATCGTAGCTAATATATATCGCACAACCCTAGATGACAAGCAGTATAACTGATATTGACAGTGTCGATAAGAGAAAAACCACACTAGTGTCTAAATTGCACCACTGTGACAACACTATTCTAGTAGTTAATGATATGTCAAAATACTTTTTATTATCTTTTGTCAGTTGTTGCTGTATGAGAGGGGAATTGGAGAATAGTGTGTTTTCCTTTCTCCATCCTTTGTCACTTTATGGCAAATCAAATCTCAAAATCTTTGTGGATCATCAAGTTAAGGCATATACCATATAATCACAATGACCTGGATTTAAATGTGGCTTATAACCTTTGATGCATGTAATCTTTTCTCTCTCTCCCTCTTGCTTCCTTTTTTTTTGTTGTTCAATAAGTTTTTTTGGTAATTGTTCACAAATTGTCTTTTTTAAGGCTCAGTATCCAAAGTGGAATTCCTATAAGCCAAGATCGAATGGCAAGAAAAAATGATAAAGGATCTGGAGCAAGAACTCAATTTCTTACGTGAGCAAATCCTGATGGGGAAGAAAAAATCAATTGAGTAAAATGAGAGCAATGTATTGAAAGCTGTGAGGTGTCTCTTCATAACAAGCTGATAAATGTCATATCTGTCCACTATTTAATTAAAGCTCAACCAAAAGCAATTAATTTGGAAGAGGGTGATGGGAATTCAGGTGATACGGACGATGATGACATTCCTCCATCATCTCCAAATATCAGCGAGTCCTCCGACAGTGATGTTGACAAGACAGAAGCCAAAACACACATGGCCATCAGCATCTGCACCTGTAGCTGGGCATAGTTGAACTCATGTGAGAGGTAAGAATATCATTAATTGATATAAATTGATTAAAAGCTGATAAGAAGTGTTATTATTGGTGAAAGTTGTTAAAATATTCTTTGAACAAAAGCTGTAGCAAAAGCACAGGTCTTCAGTTTTACGTTTTGAATCATTTACATTTTGACATTTTAGATTTTAAAATGTCCATTTTAAATATATGTATTGAATCCTTAAAAGTGCAATAGGATATTTTCAGAGAGGCTAGCAATAACAAGGTAGCTAGTGCTTCCCAAAGACACACCTCCTCCGAAACACGGACATGAACAGCTCCGGTTTGAACGTCACGGGTCGCCTTGTCTCTTATGGTAGTTATGGTGTGAACGCAGTATAAGCTCGCTGTTTTGATTCGCTAGTTAGTGTAAAAGTTGGTTGCTGTTTGTTTGAGGCGATCAGTTACTAATGTCTGTCTCTAACTCTGCATTGAATGAGACACACTGATGATGTATGTTGTCTGCGCGAACAGGGTGTGCAGAGGAATGCAAATGCAATCGTTGACAGGCAGATAGGACAGACTTTTTCTGTCAGACCGAATATAATGAGTGGACGAACATTTTTTTGGTTCTGTACATTCCACAGGAGATTGATTAAATTTAGACCATTTAACATAGTTCCTCATGAAACTTTCCACCAGCATAATAAAAAATGTTTCCAGAGAGTATCTCCGATTGCACTTTTTCACCACATATCATGTTTTGAATGACATCAGTCCGTAAGCAGATTACCCCATGCCTAGAATTTTTTTTTCTTGACTTAAATGAGGAGTGGCAGTTGTTGCTTCACAGTGTTATGGACAAATCTTACTAATTTGTAGAACTTTAAAAAAATCTAATAAATAAATAAAATAATAATAATGATACTACTACTACTACTACTAATATTCATAATACTTATATCTTACAGGTTCACTCATACACTTCCATATGATTTCACAACATTCCAATAAAATTGCTTACATTTCTTTTTACTGTCAAACTTGCTTTACACTCCATACCATAAAACACTACTTCCTCTTCCTGCCCCCTCTCCTACATGTAAAGTCTTCTAGGTGGTTAGGTTTAGGTTTATACTATATGCAGTGATCATTATGTCTTGTGCACATCAAGATTGAGTTTTCATGATTATTAAAATTATTTCTATTAAACCAGCACTTAAACAGCCAAATTCAGCTGCTTCAGGTATCTTTAACTTACTATAACCTATAAATTCATAATACAGATCAAAATTTGATTATTGTTACTGTATAGCAACATATATTTTAATAATGGTATTATATGTGTAATAATTTGTAGGACACAAACGCATTTAGAACGATTATATGAACTGAGCTGTGTTTCTTAACGCTATGTCGTTCTTAAGTTATACCTTAATAATTACAATTAATCAGTAATGTCAGAAAAAAACAGTATAAATTTATTAAACTTGTTTTGGAAGTTTGGGAAAAAAATATTTTAATACTGTGTTTACAACACGGTAGATATCATCAGTGTACTTTTTGGGGTAAAACTGCTACTTTTTCCTGTGTATTTTGGCCAAGTCAATACATTGCCACTGAAAGCGAGCGTAAGTGGTGCAGAAAAAATAGACTCGGGGCCGAAATGATCGCTGCACTGACACTTCTGCTCTGCTCCTGCTAGGCGCTGCCGCGCTGCCACTGTGGGCGGTGTGAATGCTCTCATTCGTTAACATGGGCGCCGAAAGAAATACGCGCTGCTTACATCCTGCTTACGCATGCAGTGTGAAACCGGTGTTAGTAGTGCCTCAGCAGTGCCACAGGCTGATCACTTACATGTCACACTTCACTGATGCTATAATTTGTGCTAGGAGCAAGTCATTTGTTGTAATATGTGCTCCTGACCAAGTATTGAGTGCATAAATGAACATACTCTAAAAAAACGTTTTTTTTTTAAATTGTTTTTAATATTCTAATATTTTGAGATACTGGATTTTTGACTTTCATGAGCTGTATGCTCTAATCATCAACATTAAAACAAAAAAACTTTAGAAATATTTTACTTTATATTGTAATGAATTTAGAATATATGAAAGTTTCTGTTTTTAAAATAAGTTAAAATAAAAAAAACTAACTTTTTCATGATATTCTAATTTTTTAAGATGCACCTGTATATATATGTAACGGAGTGAGTGAGACGAGAGGCGAGCGGATCCATTTGCGAGCTTTTATTTAATAGACTAGACAAAAACATGGTTGAACAGGCAGGGTCAAAACAACAGCAAACAGGTATGTTGGGGCTAGGCACAAAAAAGAAGTCCGTGAAGCAGGTGTGGGTCGATACGTGGCGAACGTAATCCGTAAATGGAACAAGACGAGGGAATAATCCATGAAAACAAGCAATAGTCCAGAAGGCAGGCGGCGAGACAGACGAGACGAGATAGCCAGGCGAGGGAACTAAACACAGGGAACTAGGAACTCAGAAACTAGGGAACAAGGGAACTAGGGAACTAGGAAACTAGGAAACTAGGAAACTACAATAACCAACAATACTCTGTGAGATACAGAGGGAAAGTCCGGGGCTTTTATAGCGCCGCTGATTGGTCACAGGTGCTGACCCAATCAGCACGCTGGATGACAGGGAATGTAGTCTTGGGGTGAAGTGCAACAGTCAGAGAGTCATGACAGGAAGAGAGCGACATCTGGTGGTGAGCGGACAGCAGGTCACCGACCAGATTCATGACTATATATATATATATATATATATATATATATATATATATATATTCAAATGATTTTTAATCAGTTCCAACATCTTAAAGCTTCATGATAAAATGCTAGAAAAAAAAAATTTGTTAAAATAAGTGATCTTTTAGAATATAAAATAATTAATTATTTACTAGTGACATGATTATTTCATGACTTACAAAAACATTTTTGGATGACTTAAAACATTTGCGGCATGTTAACATTTCACTTATTAATCATCTACAAATGTATATTAATGTTCAAATGATTAGTTAATCATTAACAAACACTTTTAAATGTTATACCTGATCATTATAATAAAATGTTACCAGAAATTTGATCAAAACAGTCTTTAGTCACTGTCACAAGCAAAACTAAACTATGCCGATCATAAGGTGTTTTTTCCAGATTTGGCAACCTTGCTGACAAAACTGCTGAAAGTGAAAGCAGATTATTGTACATGCAGTTTTTCCACTTGACTGTAAGTTGTTTTTTTTCCCCCATTTTGAAAAACTGGTCATCAAACTTTCTTTATTGTTTGCTGATGTGGGATTTGACATGGGAAACCAATGGCATTTTGAGAACTTGTCTAACAGCCGAACTTTTTGATCAAAACAAGTCTTCTGGTGTGGAGCACAAAAGAACTTCCTTTTTAATGTAAGTAAGCCTAAAATACTAACTTAATCACGAAACACTCAAGAAATGTTATCAAATATGACACAGGAATAACAAGATTGTAATGTTTCTCTCTAATGTTCTGTAATCATGTTTTCAAACTTTTATATAAATATTTTAGACAACATATTTGATACTATAAAACTATTAATTTTCTAAGGGAAATTTCATCTGCGTAAAAAAGCAATTAAATCTGTGTGTTTTATTTTTGTGTTTTTTTGGTATGTACATAAAAAAGGGTGTAATAAAGCTGACATGTAAGTCAAGTGAGGACTACATCTCTTTCTATTGAAAGGACTGTATATAGCAGTGTTATATTTTATGCTGAACT
Source organism: Labeo rohita (assembly GCF_022985175.1). NCBI lineage: Eukaryota > Metazoa > Chordata > Actinopteri > Cypriniformes > Cyprinidae > Labeo > Labeo rohita. Next base: position 36,088 of record NW_026129562.1, on the reverse strand, counting down.
CCACTTTGTGTAAGCTACAGGCTTTTACCTAACCAGAGGAAACTGGTTTATTATTGTACAAGACAATGGCCGGAAACATGACCCCCTCCACCCTATCCTCAGCTCTTGAAAAAAAAAAACTCAAACAATTTAGCCTAGAAATGAGTGTGAATGTAATACACAAACAAATTCAACTCAACATAACACAAGAACAACAATTATTATATAACAACAACAATCTCTCTCAAAGAAAGAAAACAAAAATAAATAAATCCAGAGGCCATTGATCTAGTACATCACACTCCAAAGCCAATAGCATAAACAAAAAGGATGACTAAATACTCCTAGCTAAATCAGATTCACATGAACAAGGACATACTAGAAATAAAACAACGTTGAATCAAACGGGGAGAGAGGAACACCCCTCGTCCCCTTTTGGTTGTACAATGAAGTAATGCAACACCAAAAAAAAGTTCAGCAAAACAAAACAAAATGAATAAAAAGACACCAAATAATATAAAAATAATAGAATAAGATCCAAATTAATCCACATACAAAGAATGGGCCCCTGACCTCATTTGATTCTGCTTTCTTTTGCAACAAATAACTGTGTTAAACACCTAGAGGAAAAAAAAACAGAGTCAAGTGTGCAATTAAAACATATACAGTTAAATGCACCCAGCATGTATGTAGAAAGTTATCTGAAAGAGAATGGGACATAGCAATAGAAAGATTGTTTAGCTTAAGACATTAAGACATAGCTTGTTCAGGACTTGAGTCTCACCTATGGCTCATGTAGCGAAGAAGAGAAAAGTCCCAAGCGAAGAGCCAAAGAACCGAATAGACAAGAGCAAGAGTTTTCTTTACCCCATGTTTGACCATGTAACTTAACCCCATATCTAAGAGATTCAAACTGACCAGTCAGATGACTAATTACTATCGGCACCTTCTGGAATGACAAATGACTCTAAAGAGGGTGTTGTAACAGAAGTACAATGTCTTTATTGGTTTTCAACCCCTCAGTTCCATTATTTATATTTATTTATATTTATTTAAATATTCTATATTATTATATTTATTAAAAATATTCATATAACAACAATCTGTGCAATATGTAAAATGAAGCACAAAAATAAGACAAAAAAGGAGCATGACAAAACCAACATATCCTACAAGGAGTAATTATAATAGTTTTAAAAAATAAAATATTTGAATACATTAGTCTTTGTAGCTCAACAGAAAAGCAAAACTGGTTCCAACATTTTGTCAAATTTTTCAGAGTTCCCAGAAATGGTTCTGTCTGATTCTTTCCAGATGTAAAGTAGAAGGAAGTCCAGTTAACCAGTCAAAAAAGAGAGGCCTACCATTTTTCTTCCACATACCTTTGTGCTGAGAGACTCAAGCAAATATGACCAACCAAAAAATGGTATCATTGGGTCGAGGAGTAAAACTCAGTTATAAACCATGATAAAGAACTGGAATATTTCTAGCCAAAACCTCTGAATTTGTACACAGAACCAGAAAAAATGTGCCAGGGTACCCTCGGCAACTTTACACTAATCACATATGGGGGGAGACGGAAGGGTAGAATTCGCTAAGCTTTGTCTTAGAATAGTAAAGTCTGTGTAATACCTTCTACTGAAGTTAATGTCTTGAGTTCCTAGAACATACAGTTTCATTTTAAAGCTGTTGCCAGTCATTGTAAGGAGACCTATTATATCCCTTTATACAAGATGTAATACAAGTCTCAGGTGTCAACAATAGAATGACGGCACTGTGGGTGGAAACGTGCAGATTAAGGGGCGGTAATATTATAATTGGGTGCCCTTTCTAAATCACAGGGGAGCAATATCTAAGAGGTTTTTTTTTTCACAAGCTTGCAGAGAAATGCTTACCAAAATTTTTTTCATGTTTTCTGGGTTGGTAGATCCACCGGGGACCTAACTATAGCACTTAAACACAGAAAAGGTGGTTGGTCTGGTTGATATGTCACCTTTAAATGATTACAGAAACACAACAGCTGACACGTACTGATGTTTGTCATGTCCTGGGGTCTCATTTATAAAACTCTGCATAGTTTTCATTCTAAAAGTGTATGTACACACAAAACAGTTTTTGTGTGCGCACAAATGTTTTCAGATTTATACAACCATATGCCAGAACCTGCGCAAAAATCCCTTTATAAATCCCAGTCAGGGAAAGATTGTGTGTAAGTGCGTCTCCTCCCCCGAAATCACCACATATGGAGCTTAAATTTGTCTGACTCAGCGCATTACTGAAAATGTTTTAAAAATGTGCAAATTTTACAGTTTTTGTAACGGAGTGAGGGAGACGTGAGGTGAGCGAATCAAAATGCAAGCTTTCATTGTAGCGTGACTGAGACATAGTGGAAAAACAGGCAGGGTCGGAACAATGGCAGACAGGTACAGCGTAGACAAGACGTGGGGATAGTCCGTGCAGCAGGCGAGGGTCGATGAATGGTGAACATAATCCAGGGGGCAAGGAAATGGGGTAATCCGTTACACGAGGGAGAGGTCCACAAGGCAGGCGGCGAGACAGACAAAACGAGAAGACCAGGCTAGAAAGCTAAACTCAGGAAACCAGGAATACAGGGAACTAGGGAAACTCACGCGAAACAACCACATACAACTTCAATACTCGGCGAGATACGAGGGTAAGTCCAAGGCTTATATAGGGTCTCTGATTGGCTGCAGATGATCAGCGCAAAGGCTGATGGGGAATGTAGTCTGGGGTGTGGGGCAACAGTCAGAGTAATGTTAATGTGCAAGGGTGACGTCTGGTGGTGAGCGGACCGAAGGTCACCGGCCAGATTCATGACAGTTTTCTTCATGTTGTATCCTTTAAATACAGTGGTATTTTTCATGATATTGTGGAGATGCCTTCACATGACATAAACACCTCTGTGCAACTGCGGTTGTATAGCAAGCTATTATCATTGGTCCTATTCAAACCGGACAATGGACCGCTCAACCACCAAATCTAGCGTGTTCGGTGTAATATCGAAATAAGTGCGCATCATTAAGCATTGTTTTGACTAAAAATATGTTCTCATATCATGAGAACTGCAGTTTAGTTTAAATATGAATTGTGCACCTATAACACTACTCGCTGTCATTAAAACATAGCATGCCACAGGTAAAGTGATCAAGCTCATACACTACAAATGTCTAAGTTCATACATTTTTTTTAATGACTTCATGTAATTTCAGTGCTTATCTCCATTAATGAGGGTGGAATTATTTAATGTAAATGCATATCGCAATTAAAACTGAGTTTAAAATTGCTTACTTCATTACTTTTCTCACCCCAGAAGATTTTGTACGCATGGTATAGAACGTTTATACGATTCGTACATATTTACCCAAGTTTATTTTTTTTTAAATCCCAATATGTGCGTGGAAAATTGCGTATGCATACTTCATGCCCATTTTGTGTGTATGCAGCATTTATAAATGAGACCCAAGTTACTTTCAAAAGATGACTTGCTCTATTTTGATCGCTACCACAGACATCAGTGTTTATATCCTAGCTATAAACTTTCATTTTCTCTTAGCATCTGAGCGGATAAAGACACAGTGGATTATGTTTGTTTGTGAAGGGAATGTGCCTCCTGATCTGCCTAAATGCATCTATGGTCGTGTGAATCATTGGTGATCCAGCTTTACTTACAGCAGAAGTGAGTATAAAGATTTTTTTATGAATCTTTGCAAACACCTTTCCTAATAACGTCCTAGTTAGGAAGTTTTGAGGCTAAAGCATACAGATGTCTAGTCACCCCATGGAAGAGAGGGGCAGAGTGAGCAGAGCTCATTAGCATTTAAAGGAACATACAATAAAATGGGTTGCTGATTTTGACAAGCTAAAAAGGATGTTTTTTACACTACCAACGAAAATTTTTAACCAAAGCATGTAATAGACTTAAGAATTAAGAATTATATCAACTGGTGGAAAAAGGGCATCCGACAACCCCTTTAGGTAGGGTCACTGTTGAACACATCCCAAATGGTGTCTTGAACAATTAGACATTATCTTAGCTCATGGTGTTGCTATGTTTCTCCTCCCAGTACATCAATTTATCTTATTAGTCACATGGTCTGAATTTTCCTGCTCTTGCAGAGTATAATTTAAATATGACTTCTATAACAAGAATATAATATGTTTTACAAAGAATTGACTGTTAGAATTGTTTTAAGGAGAAATTTTTAAACACACACACACACACAAAACACGAATATAAGCATATAAACTATTTAATATTATTGAAAATGATATTGACAGTGAGCGATTAAAACATGATTGTCAAATGTGTGGGTTATATACATGATATTGAGTTATGCAATGAACAGATAATCATTTAGCATCAATTTGGTGTATCTACATATGTAAAAGACAGTCTCTGTCATTCTGTGAATGTGAGGATGTGTTCCTTGAGAAACAAAAAGTCAAAAGGTCTCTGTCTTAGGTGGGGTAAGTCAATCTGAGGAATTCTTTAATTAGTAGTTATCCTTGTAGCTTATTTGTGATTGTCATGATGTGTTATCTCTTTGACCATTAATGTTGGTTACTTGCCTCAAATTTGACAGTCCCCTTCCTGAGCTGGAATTATCAAGTGTTCTTTTGTTTTAATGCTGCAAACTGTTCAAAGCATATCTGACTTGCAGTCATTCATGTTGTTGGGCCTTCTTTTTGTTTTGTTTTTTTATGACACCTTTCTGATCTAATCTTAAATTGTCTGATTCACTTTGATATTCTACAGAATGCACTTAATTGCAATCATGTGTCTTGCTGCCAGACGGTATAAACCTTCAAGGGTGTTACATTACTGTACATATTCTACACAAAGAATGTTTTTTTTTAACAACTGTTTTTCTATTGTGCCAAAATAAATATGCTAAAATGTATTTACAATACATGTATTTCATACATAAAAATATTTACATCTTATATACTTAATACAAACACCCTGCAATTGTTTAGTACACTAAACTGGTATATTTAATGTCTGCTAAATTGGAACAATTAAAGTTTTACTTAATGCACTTTAATTGTGCAGAAGTAGTACTGAAGTCCAACTAAAGATATACTTAAATATCAGCTGAAAGACGAAATATTCCAAGGCACCCGTGTATAAAAAAATCCTTTAGTGGACTGAGCTAAATCATTAAAACAATTAAAAGTGTAGATTTTGGCTACACAGCCTTCTTCAGGATACACATCAAAAGTTCAAACAAGTATTCTTAAACAATCAGTAGGCAATCACAAGCAGATGGTTAATCAATAGGAGTGGCTAGAGCTTTCCTCCTTGCAAAAAAAAATAAAAATAAAAAAACCCCCGGCATCAAATCTAATCATACAACAATAAGTAATGGTATTTACAAATATAAAAATCTACATATATGTAACAGTACAAATACCAAAAATAATTACAAAAAAGGTAAAAAAATTATTTCTTCATTACCTCCAGGAGGCTTAGTCCCCTTAAGTGTATAAATCCAGAAAGTTTCTCGTTGTAAAAGTCGTTTCAATCTATCTCCCCCTCTTATTGAACATGGGATAGATTCAATTCCAATCACCTTAAAAGAGCTCTCACTAGCATGACCAGTTTCACTGTAATGTCTTGCCATAGGATATAACATATTTTTTGAGCGAATAGCGTATTTATGTTCAGACACTCTTAAACATAGTTTTCTTTTTGTTTGACCTATATAAAAATGTCCACACTCACATTCTAACCTATATATTACATGCGAAGAATTACAATTAATGAAGGACTCAGTTGGATAAACTTTACCAGAAACTACATCAGTAAAATTATTCGTTCTCACCATATTGTCACAATGTTTATATGACCAGTTAGAGAACCAAGCCATGTTTTATTTTCAGGGGCCAGAAGATAACTACGTAATACCTTATTTCTTACAGTTGGCGGATGCCGATAACTAATCAAAGGTTTTTCTGGAAAAATTGTTCCAAGAGCACTGTCACTTTCTATGATGTCCCAATTAGAATTTATAATACGTTTAATTTGTGTTGCCTCACGACTATAAGTTGTCGAAAAAGAAACTCGATTAAAAATGGTATTGGAACATTGTTGCTTATTCTTACTCAATAATTGTTTCCTATCCATAGATTTAACTCTTTCTGTGGAACTTTTTAAAACTTTTGGATCATAGCCTCTTTGTCAAAATCTACTAGTCATATCCTGTGCTTGAAATTCAAAATCACTTTCTGAGTTACAAATACATTTCAATCGTTGGAACTGGCCATGAGGAATATTCTCAATCAACCAAGGTGGATGAAAACTGTTAAACTGGTATTTCGATCCGTTATTTTCCTAAAAATCGAGGTACGCAATTATCTTTAATTATTTTTAAATCCAGAAAATTAATTTCTGACCCAGAGTACTCCAAACTTAATTTTAATTACAATTTGTACCATTAATATATTCATGAAACAAGTGTAATTCAGACTCCGAACCAGACCAAATCAACAAGACATCATCAATGTATCTACCCCAGAGAACAATTTTATCCAAAAAGTAATTATGAGTTGAAAAAATATATCTTTCTTCCCACAATCCCAGAAACAGGTTAGCATAATTAGGAGCAAAACAAGCACCCATAGCTGTACCGTTTACTTGTTTATAAAAAACATCTTGAAATAAAAACACATTGTTCTTAAGAGTCCACTCAATCAATTCTACCATGAAAGAAGAAGGTGGCAAACTTTCAGGAGCTCTATCGCTCAAACAATGTTTTACGGCCTCAATTCCCTCTGCATGATCAATGTTAGTATACAACGATTCAATGTCCATAGTTACCAACAGTGATTCACTCACATTTTTTTTATCTCATTAATCTTATTCAACACATGAGTACTATCTTAAATATAAGAGGGAAGCATAAATACATAAGGTTTTATAAAAAAGTCCACATACTGTGATGCCGGCTCTGTCAACGAGGCATTTCCACTGATTATAGGCCTACCTGGTGGAGTCTCTAAATTCTTGTGTATCTTTGGCAACATATAGAAAGATGGAATACGAGGATTTTTATTTAAGTAGATAAAAAATCAGGTACTTTTGTACTTTCAATCAAGTAAAATTGAAAAAGGAGCACTTTTACTTCTGCTGGAATAATATTTTATTATACGTATCTGTACTTTTACTCAAGTACTTGATTTGTGCACTTAGTCCACCACTGTTATTAACTTCATGAGAGTTAAAATGTTGCTTGGATATATATAAAAAGCTACATATTTTTAGATTAATTTTTCCAAACAGGCTATTGTGAGACTAAAATCTGTATTTAGAGTAAAATATTGGTTGAAATATGAAATATCTCCTTACAGGCCATTTTAATTGTGGTACAAGGCGTGTATATAAACTATGCTATATGTAAATATAAATATAAATATAATAAACTATGATATCCCTTCTGAAAATTAAAGTTGGTTTTACTATAGTAAAAGTGTGGTAACCATGTTTTTTTTGCAGGTTACCATTTCTATAATGGCAGCTTTACTACAAATACCATGTTATTTATTAATTTATATTATATTTTGATACATTTACATAGTTGAATCACAATAAAGCTCACCTGAACTTAAACTAGTTTGATTATTGTAGCCTATTTGTATAATTAGATTAGCCTACTAGCTTGTCTATGTGTAGTTTTATACTTATACTTTATACTATATTTCTCTCCACTGCAGGCTATGTCTCAACATATATAGCAGAATGACAATAAATCTTTGGTACACAGTTGTCGCTATCCACAATACATTTGTATTTTTGTATTACAATATATTGTGACATGATAGATTGTTATTATACCCCTTCATCCAACAGAGGATAAAAAGTACGGAGAATAGATCAGTTTTTATAGAAAAAGACTGCATAGTTAAAGGTTTAGCCATGTCACTACTGATTTCTGAACTAATCAATCATGTTAACAACTTTACAGCACTTATTGTGAATTTCACTGACTTTGTAGCATAGGGTCGCTTTGTGAAAACATCTCAATGGTTAATTTTAGACATAATAAGTCAGAAACTCACCTGCTCCGCACTCATGTTGGTCTGCTGTATATCCTGAAAAGGTTAATGGGTGTTTTGGGTCTCAGTAAGACTAGCGTAAATTGACCGACAGCACCATTTGCTGTTTTTGGGAAAGGAAGTTGCTCAGTTGCATTTGTGAGAAAATCTGCCTGCACGCATTTGTGAGAAAATCAAGCCAAGTTTCCTCAGAAGAAGGCAACTGAGTCTCACAGTTGTAATACACAATACTTATGTGACCCCGGACCACAAAACCAGTCTTAAGTCGCAGGGTTATATTTGTAGCAATAGCCAAAAATACATTGTATGGGTCAAAATTATTGATTTTTTTTAATGCCAAAAATCATTAGGAAATTAAGTAAAGATCATGTTCCATGGAGATATTTTGTAAAATTCCTACTGTAAATGTATCAAAACTTAATTTTTGATTAGTAATATGCATTATTAAGAACTTCATTTGGACAACTTTAAAGGCGATTTTCTCAATATTTAGATTTTTTGGCACCCTCAGATTCCACATATTCAAATAGTTGTATCTCGGCCAAATATTGTCCTATCCTAACAAACCATACATCGATGGAAGGCTTATTTATTCAGATTTCAGATGATGGTCACATATGTTTGTCCATACCACTGCATTTTCTGTCAAATAGAGTTTTGTATATGCGAAATCACTTTGCGTTTGTTTGAAAGTTCAGTTATTTCTTACAAAGCAGATTGTGTTTAATTGCAAAATGCTGGATCTGTCTGATGAATATCGGCACACAATTCACTCCATATTTTTATATTATTATTTTGCTCTTTTTTCATCTATTGTACTGAACCCATATAAATAAAAATATTTAAACCAACTGCAAAATAATATATCTGTATATAATATATCTGTACATTTTAATAATCAGGACAAATAAGTCATTTATAAGGTTTGATACCTTTGGTAATGGTGCCACAGATTAATGAATTTAAGTCTGTCATATATATATATATATATTTAATAAATAAAATGTATGATTTCAGTAACATATATAAAAATAATAAAGGTAAAATCATAAAAAAAAACAAGCCTTGTGCATCATGGGGAATAATATTCTAAATATTTTACACTTGGTTTGATTCCTTTATCTCAAACGGTGGCAGAGTTTACTTAATTTAAGTGGGTTCAGTATACAGTATAGTTCAGTATATGAAACATCAAAAATATTGATTCAGTACCAAATATAAAAATAATAATGGCATAATCAAAAAATAACACACTTTGTGCATTATAGGAAATAATATTATGAATATTTTGCAGTTTGTTTGATGTCTTTATCTCAAACTGACAAAGTTTAATGAATTTAAGTGAGTTCAGTATGTAAAACATATAGATTATATGTACAAAAAAAAACATATGTATAAAAAAATATATGGATTCAGTACCATATATAAAAGCCTTGTATATCATATACCAAGCCTTGTACATTATAGGGAACAATATTCTGAATATTTTACAATTTGTTTGATACTGTTACGGAGGAAGAGATGAAGCGTGAAGCGTGTCAAGGCAGGCAGAGTAGACTGTCTGTTACTGCTCCCTCTGCTGCTTCTACAGATACTTCCATATAAGGCAGGCCATGCCAAACAATTGTTTTGTTTTGCTGTGCGGACTCTACTAAGCATTTCTCCCGTTTCATTGCCCTGTTTTGTTACTTTCCATGGTTTTGTTCTTGTCATAGTTTTTGCCATTGTTTCGTTCTGTTTCTTTGCCATAGTTTTGCCTAGTTTCATAGCCTTGTTTATTTTGCTTCCTTGGACTGCTCACTTGTACTTTGACCCTCTGCCTGTTTATTTTGGATTTTGCTTTTGTCATTGCCTATGTGTTACTGTTCGTTTGGAGATCGACCCTGCCTGTCTTGACCACGTTGTATTCATTAAAGCTCGCATCTGGATCTGTCACGCTTCTCACGAGTCCTTGTTACAGAATACTTCGCCTCCCAGAGATCCAGCGGCTTTTTGGAATACACAACCATGAACCCAGCAGATCGCCTTGTTCGACTACGTCAAGGTAATCAACCTATTGAAAACTATGTGGTGGATTTCTGTGACCTATATTATCAGGTGGACTTTAAGGAAACTGTTTTGAAGGACATTTTTCGCTTTGGTTTAAATAAGGACATATCATCCATAATGCCACGTAATACCCCTCATTGGACTCTGGTCCATTACATTGACTTTGCTTTGCTTTTGGGTGGTTCTGCATTCACTGTGTGGATCAAGGATGAGGGACCCTGTGATCCTCCAGTACCCACCAAGCCTGAGCCTGTTCATGCCATGCCTGTCAAGCCAGAGTCTGTTCACATTATGCCGGCCACTCAAAAGCCTCATTGCACAACATCTGCCACTCCAAGGCCTGCTCACGTCACGTCTTCTGCTCCAAGGCCTGCTCACGTCACGTCTTCTGCTCCAAGGCCTGCTCACGTCACGTCTTCTGCTCCAAGGCCTGCTCACACCATGCCTGCCGCTCCAGGGCCTGCTCACGCCATGCCTGCCACTCCAGAGGCCTCACCTGACCACAGATCTACTCCAGTGACCGCGTCTGACCACGAATCTGCTCCAGAGGCCTTATCTGACCACAAGTCTGCTCCAGAGGCCTCGCCTGCCTGCGAGTCTGCTCCAAAGGCCTCATCTGACCACAAGTCTACTCCAGAAGCCTCGGCTGACCAGGAGTCTGCTCCTGAGGCCTCGTCTGTCCACGAGTTCGCGCCCATACCTCCTGAGGTGTCAGCACACGCTGTAGAACCTCCTAAGGAGATGGCGTCCATTTATGAACTCACCGTCCTGTCTGCTCATGAGTCTACTCCAGAGATCTCATTTGACCATACGTCTGCGCCAATCCCCCCGGAGGTGGCATCTCTGACTGCAGAACCTCCTAAGGGGACGGCATCCTCCTATGAACTCTCTGCCCATCCTGTCACAGTCATGGAGGCTACCTCTGAACTTTCTCCCTGCCATGTCATGTCAAGGGGCCAATCATGAACTCCCTGCCTATCATGTCACGGCCAAGGAGGCCTATCATGAACTCTCTGCCTGTCATGTCATGACCAAGGAGGCCAATCATGGGCTCCCTGCTCTGCCTGCTCTGCCTGCCCCACCATGGCTTCCTGCTCTGCCTACTCTGCCTGCCCCGCCATGGCTGCCTGCCCATCCCCCTGGACTGTTGTTGTTTTGAGCGCCAGGAGTCACTCCTAGAGGGGGGGATTCTGTAACGCCACGCCAGCAGAGGGAGCCCTCAACCATAGACTGTCTGTTACCGCTCCCTCTGCTGCTTCTACAGTTACTTCCTGTTTGGCAGCCATATAAGGCAGGCCATGCCAAACAAACCCTGCGAAGTATTGTTTTGCTGTGCGGACTCTACTAAGCGTTTCTTCTGTTTCATTGCCCTGTTAGTTACTTTCCATGGTTTTGTTTCTTGTCATAGTTTTGCCTTGTTTTTGCCATTGTTTCGTTCTGTTTCTTTGCCACAGTTTTGCCTAGTTTCATAGCCTTGTTTATTTTGCTTCTTTGGACTGCTCACTTGGACTTTGACCCTCTGCCTGTTTATTTTGGATTTTGCTTTTGTCATTGCCCACGTGTTACTGTTCGTTTGGAGATCGACCCGGCCTGTCTTGACCACGTTGTATTCATTAAAGCTCGCATCTGGATCTATCACGCTTCTCACAAGTCCTTGTTACACAGTGGCAAACAGGTATATAGACAGCAAGACAAAGAGTAATCCGTGACACAGGTGAGTTAAATTATTTGATTAATTTATATGATTAATTTATATATATATGAACCCTTTCACTGGTGAGTTTAAAATATTCTATCGGACCCCCCAGAGTGAGTTTTTTTTGGCGACCGTTATTTTAGAACGTTCACTTTATTGTTTCCATGGCAACGCGTCATGATTGACACTGCAGCCACTATAGCGCTGTATGACAGACGTATCGCTTTTATTTTGTTTTTCCTTTTTTATTCAAAATATTCACACACTTGCTTACCATGTCTTAAACTATCTGATATTCCGATTCACGAATAAGTGTAAGTTAGTGTATTTTGCCGTTTTAAAACCTTTATAAATGATCTGGATCGTGATCTATAACGTGAGATGGGTGCCGCCATGTTTGTTCGCGCTGCCGTTCAGAGACTTCTGTCAGCCGGATTTACAGCACGTAAATTCACCAGTTTCTCCCGAAATACATGCAAGTAAGTAGCTGGTGAAGTGGGAAAGGAATGGAGAGAATTATATTGTTACTTACACTATGTGTATCTGATATAAATCAAACACGTCGGCAAATTATACTTGAATGGATTGTTATTGCTGCTTCCATAGACATCCGTGTGTATTTTACAAACTCTAAATGTATTGTTTTACTAGTAATTATGTGTATTTAAATTCCTGAAACCTAAAATAAACATTACGTCGTTGAAAACACTGCTCAATTGTGATTATATGACAAGCGCAACAAGCATCTCTCTCTGGCTCAGCGCCAGCCAACGCGCGAAAACACAGTTTGAATTTGGCAGTTGCGTGACGTCACCGAACGTTCTAAATCCCATATGTGGGACCGTACTCCCAGGGGCACAGAAAATAGAATCCCATATGTGGTACCGCTCAAAGGGTTAAGCCTTGTGCAACATAATGGGCATATATTTATGTCTATCTTAGTTTGGGCTCAAAACATAACAGACACAAAGAGTTTAACTGGTATGAAACCGAATGTCTAATGAATGTCAAAGCGTCAAACTAACTTTACAGGTATGGACTGACAAGAGTGATGAAAACTCAATAAATAGCCATTTTAAAAATGCATGTTTTCTTCAATTGCAGTGCTATATCATTAGCCTCCTCTGTCCCTTTCACCACTTTGGGTAGTACAGTGCTCCATCTATAAAATAAATGATTCATTTATATATAACATCTATATTATATATAACAAATATATAACATCACAGAATCAGCATTTAGACATACAATGAAATAAATGACCCGCAAACACTAACGTCTATTTTATCTACTTTTTTTTTTTTAACCTCGCAAACGACGTTTGCGTCAGGCTAACGTGTGTTCTAACATGTGTGTTAGGCTAATGTGTAAATCTCTTTGGATAAAAGCGTCTGCTAAATGATTATAAATGTAAATTCAGAACACAATTGCTTGGCCTATTCTTAGGCTAAACTTTAAATCTTCACCAAAGGACTTTGAAGCCTTTCGTCTAATTTCATTTTTTTGTGATGTTTATGGGATACTGCCCTTCAGTTTTGTAATCCAAAATAGTTGTAAACTATATTGAATCCATGTTCTACTATTAACATGCTGCAGTTGTCTGCCCCTATTGATTTCCAGGGTCTTAATGGGGATTTAAATTTGTCGTCACATTACTATAATCAATTTATGGTTTTTAGAATTACCTCAAAAATTGCCATATTTTATCCTATATATGTATGTATGTATATATATGAATAGTTCAGATGGAAAACCAGCTAAAAGCCATCTCGGTCAAAAATAAGATAATGATACTGAGTGAATGCTCCTGACACATATTATACATCCATCAAATACTTTTACTACAATCTCGCTAAATTTCAGCCTCAGCCCAATCAGAAGTACCAGTACTTACATAGAAACCTATATATTTTTTTTTATTTTTTGTTATATTTAGTTTTTCTTATATCATTTCAGTAAGTTCAGACAAGCCACAATCTAAAATTTTGGTGACTTTGGTGACATCTGGTGACATGGTGGTAATAAAATATCCAAAATATCAATAACCACTATCTGGCTGTAGTACTCAATGGCTGCATAGAGGCTGAAATCTATAAACCATTGTTGTAACTACCTTAACCTCTTAAGTTTTATATTTTAAGTTAGAATTATAGAATTATAGAAAAAAAAAAAAAAAAAACTGTTGGGTGAGACTATAAAAAGATGCCAAAATATGTTTACAGACAAATCTGACAATGCTATAAGGAAAATACAAAGCAGGAGACAGAGTATCATTTATTTCTCATTTATTTCATGACAAAAAACATAATTTATTTATTAAACAAGTACATTTTTTATGCAAATATGCAGATGCAGTTGACTGTAAAATAAAACATTTAGTGTAAAAACAATAATAATACGTTGAGTAATATATATATGACACTGGTGTGTTTCTCCAAGCTTCAAATTAATTTGAGTTTGATTAATTGGTAGGCACAATGAAAAGACATGATTTTTGAAAATGGTTAAAAAGAGAGTTAGGTATCTGTTTTTGCAAGTGAACCCTTCATAAGCCACTTACAAGCTTCTTTTGTAGGCTAACAAACAGCATTTGAAACGCTGAGAACATCTAGTGGATTTAAACAGCACTGCAGTCTCTGCCCTCCCTGGTGAAAAAACCAGCATATGCTGGTAGGTATGTTTTGATGCTGGGATGCTGGTTAGGTATGTTTTGATGCTGATAGGACCAGCATAAACCAGCTAAGGACCAGCATAAACCAGCATCAAAACATACATACCTGCATCCCAGCATCAAAACATACCTACCAGCATGTGCTGGTTCTTTCACCAGGGCTTGGAGGAATTTCAACAACTCATTCTTTGCCAGCTTGCCTAGTCCTCACCCTGCTGCAAAACATTATAATTATATTTATATCTGGACAATAATGAAAACAAAATTAAATGTGAATTCTAATGAAAGAACCAGCTGTTGTCCATATGGTTTCATTGTAAGGCGACCGTCTTCAAATGCGCATTCCCGCGTCAGGGGTGCTTATTTAGGCACAACATGTCTGTCATGCAATAGCGTGCTACTATTCAGCTTCAACACTTGCACTGAAACTTAAATAGCGCACAGTTTTCTAGGTTAACATTAGATTGAGTGGCCATGTAAAGTTGCTACTACACCTTTCAGGTGAAAAGCCATATCTGAGGTTGATGAATGATAGGTGAGCATGTGGATGTCCTGCACATAAACCAGCCATTAACAATCTTGTCATGAACTCACTCACTTAACCACCCACAGCAAACAGAAGGAGAGCATAAAAGACCAGGGCAACTACAATTAAGTTCAAAATTACCAAATTATCAAAATATGTAGTTTATTTGGTTATATTTGTGTTTAAATTTGGGTATAGTGTTACGATTCCCGGTCCCGCCCACTCCTGCTGCATTTTTTTTCCTGTCCCGTCCCAATCACGTGATTATTAGTGATAATAGGGGAACGTGAGTGCTATAGAGAAATACTATACATATTTATATATATTGCTATTGTATTGTGGAGTGACACTTTCATAAACTTTTTCTATACTCTGATTATATGGTAAATATTACAATATCATAGTGCAGCAACAGTGATCAGCAATAATGAGAAACCTAATTATTACTCACAATAAAAATAATAAGGTCATACAGATCATAACACAGTCTCGGAGGTAAGAAGTGGATTATCCTTCACCTGAAATATTTGTCTTTTCATCTTGAAATGCGAGGCAAATGTTGGATCACAATAATTACGAACCATAGTTTCCACAAATCCCCTCACTCGATTGTGATGTTCTTTTTTTTTTCTGCAAGGGCAGTGACTGTAACATTGAACGTATTTTGCAGTATTAAACACGTATTTATACCGATTTCATCAGGCTCTGAAAATTCTTCAGAAAGAACACGAAGAATGGCCTCAGCTGCCATAGTTGCAACTCTTGTGTCATCAGAATAGGGTGTTCAACGCATCACCATTTCCGTTTAAAAAACGTTTTGCAACCTTTTGTCGGGGCTGGTGTGTTCGACTTAATGCAGCGCTGTGCAGCTCGATCAAATTCTGACTTGAAGCAGTGCATGCCAGTTAGAAATTTTGTCTGACTTGAGATGGCGCTGGCACCTCGTGACTGTCACGTGTGGCATCAAAGTACCGCGATAACAATTCGAGAGCAGCCGGCTGATTCGGCCACCGCAGTTTCTTAAGAGTAGCTGCAGGAGCTCTGATGACCACACAGCTGTTTCACGATTGGCCAGATTCACCACATGACAACGATTCGGCCACGGCATTGTGAGCACGTCCCCGCCCAGAGGGGAGTAAGACAGAGAGAAAAACAGAGGGCAATGCGTGTTCTCCTCCATCGCAAACAAATCCACCTCCGCCTTCCCAAACTGATCCCAGATCAGTTCCACCGTCCTGGGGTTCAGTCTCCATTCCTCGTGAGGGATTCCACTCCTCGACAGCATATCCGTGCCGCTGTTCAGACAGCCTGGGACATGTGCTGCCCGGATGGAAAGCAGGTGACAATCGGCCCACAGCAAAAGGCGTGCTGCCTGCTCGTGAAGGGCTCTCGAGCGAACCCCGCTTTGGCGGTTTATATACGACTCCACTGACATGTTGTCCGTACAAGTCAGCACATGGTGACCTCGGACCTGCGTGATGAAGTTCTGAAGGGCTAAGAAGACCGCTCGAGGCTATTTATGTACCATGTTCTCTCTGACTCTGTCCAGCGACCTGAGGCTGGTACTCCGTCACAATGAGCTCCCCAGCCCGCAGTCGATGCGTCCGTTATGACAACTTTCTGCTGTGTGACCAGACCCAGCTGGACACCGCGGTGGTACAGATCGGGATCCCGCCATGGCTCCAGCGCGCTCAGGCACTTGCAAGTGACCACAGTGTGAGCAGGGCCCGTTCTCCTAGCCCTCTCCAACCTGCGTTCTTAACCATATCTAAAGGGGGCGCATATAGAGCAGACCGAGGTGGCACACCGTAGTGGCTGCTGCCATCCAGCCCAAGAACCTCTGATATTCTTTCAGCGCTACGGGCCGTCCCAGGCTGAAAGTGTCCAGAGCTGACATTAAATCTCGAATACGCTCCTGACACAGACACACTCTCATCGAGACCGAGTCCAGATGCACCCCCAGATATATAATTGACCGGCTGGGGCATAACGCGCTCTTCTGTACGTTCACGCAGAGGCCTCTCTAGGTGACGCAACAGAATGCATTTGTGGCTGTTAAGCACATCCTTGAATGGGCCAAAATTAGCCAGTCGTCCAAATAGTTCAAAACGCGCATCCCCCTCGCTCTCAGAGGGGAAAGCGTGGCATCCACACACTTAGTAAATGTGCATGGCGCCAGGGCTAGACCAAAAGGCATGACCATGAATTGATATGCTGTGCCTTTAATTGCAAATCTCAGAAAGCACCTGTGTCGGGGGGCGATCTGGATATTAAAGTAAGCGTCCTTCAAGTCCACTGAAACGAACCAGTCTCCAGGTCAGATCTGCCCGAGAATCTGTTTCAGTGTTGTCATTTTGAAAGCGCATTTGTATAATGCATGGTTGATTGGTCTCAAGTCCAAGATTGGATGGAGACCTCCACCTTTCTTCGGAAAGATGAAGTAGCGGCTGTAGAAACCACTTCTATCGTGTGTTTCGCGAGGAGATTGAGAACTTCTTGCCTCAGCACCGGCGCGCTGGACGCCGGAACCGTAGACCATACCATTGAACTGGGGTGGTCTGCTCTGAAACTGAAGCGTGTAGCCGTTCTCTATTACGTTCCGTATCCATTTCGAAATGCCCGTAATTGAATGCCACGCGCTGTCGAAATGACTCAGAGAACGGGGGGCCCCGCCCTCTGTATTCTGAGCAATGCCGCTGTATGTCAAGGACGTGTTCAGTGAATTCACTGGGCAAACGGGAGCGCTGTGTGACAGCGAGGGTTGCGCATCGCAGATTAACGGGGAAAGCGAGCCTCTTACTGAATGTGTGTGACACCGCCATGTTCACCCTGGGTGGCTGCGTGCAAGCAACCGAAATCATAGAAGGAGGAAAAAAAGGCTCTTTTTTTGAGGGTGTTACAGACTTTATTACATTCTGAACAGACACAACAAAGACATTCTCGTGGGTCGAAGACTTTCTTCTGCAAAGTCGCACTGGAGAGCAGGGGGGGTGAAGCACCCTTTCTTGGTGCGCAGTCGCCCATCTGCGGCTGCGGTCCCACCAGTGGCTCGTTGGCGGTGGTGGGACGCTGCCGGGAAAAGTCTCCAAGGGCGATGTTTCTTCTGGACTTAAGTGCCTGTACTGAGAACTCCTCGCAATGCGGGCAGTCCAATCCAGCGAGCGCTGCCTCCGCATGAGCGAGACCCAGGCATAGGATGCAGAACTTGTGTGTCTATTCCGAAATGCCCGTAATTGAACACCACGTGCTGGCGAAATGACTCAGAGGATGGGGCGCCCCGCCCTCTGTATTCTGAGCAATGCCGCTGTATGTCGAGGACGTGTTCAGTGAATTCACTGGGCAAACGGGAGCGCTGTGTGACAGCGAGGGTCGCGCATCGCAGATTAACGGGGAAAGCGAGCCTCTTACTGAATGTGTGTGACACCGCCGTGTTCACCCTGGGTGGCTGCGTGCAAGCAACCGAAACATAGGAGGAGGAGAAAAAGGCTCTTTTTGTGAGGGTGTTACAGACTTTATTACATTCTGAACAGACACAACAAAGACATTCTCGTAATCGCCCGCAACCGCCAAGGGGACCTCGTGAAAACGTCTCGTACGCTTCACAGCGGGCCCGCCACTCAGCGTTCTCCTCCTCCGACCCAACTCGTCAGGAACAAGGCTTTTGATCTTCGGTGCCCTCTGCCACGCTGGTTTAGTGCGAGCAGCCGGTTCCGGGTCTGGTGCCGAAGAAACGGAAGCAGAGGGAGGGCACTTCGAAGGGCGGCTCGAAGCAGACAAAGATCTACTTTGTGGTGGAGGCTGTGCTGCAGCCCAGTGTGGCAGGAAGTGGCTCATTGCTCTGGAGCGTTTCTGTGCCTCAGAGAAGCGCTCTGCAATAGTCTCCACGGCATCACCAAAGAGGCCGGAGAGAGATACGGGGGCATTGAGCAGTGCCCTTCTGTCCTTGAGCTCAGTCAGAGTGAGCCACAGATGACGGTGGAGCACCACCATATAGTCCATGCTCCGTCCGATCGCCCGGGGCGTCTTCTTAGTGGCTTTTAAAGCGAAATCCGCCGCCGCGCGCAGATCTTTAAACGTCTCGGGATCCTCTTTACCCTTGTCTAGGGATTTCAGGAGCTGAGCCTGAAAATCTTGGAGCACTGCCATTGTGTGGAGCGTGGAAACCGCCTCCCCCGAGGCGGCGTACGCCTTGTCTGTAATATGAGCAGTCAGATGGCACGGTCTCGATGGCAGCGTAGTGCCCGACTTCAATGAGGCAGACGAGGGGCAAAGATGAGCAGCGATGGACTCCTTGACGGGCGGGACACGCATGTAACCCCGGACTTCCGCCCCATTGACTTTTGTAAAGATCTCTGATCCACCGGTGTGGGTGCGAGCCGATTGGGGCGCAGCGCACGCCTTAGCGATCTTGCCGTGCAGGTCGGGGAGAAAGGAGGCTCGCTTCCTTGGAGCGGCAGCTCGGTGGCCTGAGTCAAGGAACCAAGAATCCAGCTTGCTTCTAGCTGGCTCGTCGGCTTTCTCCCACTCCAAGCCGAGATCACTAACAGCCCTAGTGAGGATCCTGACGAGTTCGTCCTGGAACGCAGCGTGCCCCTCCACCTCAGAATGCTCTTCTGAAGCGTGAGCCCAGTCCTTTTCGGACGCTGTCAGCGACATGGCCTCGTCAAGATCGTTGCCCTCCTCTGCGCCGAATGAAATAAT
This sequence comes from Labeo rohita, assembly GCF_022985175.1. Taxonomy (NCBI): domain Eukaryota; kingdom Metazoa; phylum Chordata; class Actinopteri; order Cypriniformes; family Cyprinidae; genus Labeo; species Labeo rohita. Next base: position 16,390 of record NW_026129562.1, on the reverse strand, counting down.
CTCTGAAGCACCAGGGATGGGTCAAAGACTTTCTTCGGCAAAGCGCACTGGAGAGCAGGGGGGTGAAGCACCCTTTCTTGGTGCGCAGTTGCCCGTCTGCGGCTGCGGTCCAACAGTGGCTCGGGTAGGTCCGGAACAAAGCATGAAAATCTTGGACATGCTGGAACGAGGGAAACCCGTCTTCTTGCGTCTTCTGCACAGCTGTCTTCGAGTAGGAAATTGCTTGAAAGAGGAAGTTTCTGAGTTTATGCCGCCAAGACATATATTATAAGATTTCAGGTAGGTTAGGAAGGAAGGGAGTCCCCACATACGTCAGCTTCTGACGCAATGTCGAGTGAACCGTTCTTGATTGGGAACCCTGTTTTAGATGTTTTGCATATATTTTTAAATGTGTTTAGACTCATTTTGAAGCTTACATGTAACATGAAGCAAGGGCTATATCTCTTCTTTTGAAGATCTCCCCAAAATAACCAGATATGGAGCTTAAAAAGCTTATTCATAACCTCAGTTGAATGCAGTTTGCATATGCATATTCCCATCTGATACTTCAACATACAAGAAAATATGATTAACACACTGTAAATGTCACATTACATTTGTTAAAATCATATATTTAAAGGGTTATAGAATGATTTAGAACAATATAAGGCTGTTTAATTACTGTATTTTTTGTGATTGTTTGTCACTTGTTTAACAGACATCTTTATCAGTGGTGAAGATCAAACTGTTCAGATCCATCATGGATGACACACAAACATCTGAAGATGAAGTTTTTTTTCCGGGATGCAGGTACTTTGTAACACATTACATATCCTTTTATGTAAAAAAAAATTGAGAACAATGAGACCATAAGGGCTCCAAAAGTCATTTCATATATTGAGATTCTCATAATAAAGGATTAAATCTGTTGTGTTTTAGTTCAGTTCATCAGAAGAGATCAGAAGCAGAGCCCAGGTGTGTGTCTATGAAGAGTGAAGAGTCTATGAACCATCCAGAAAACTTTAACAGTGCAGAATCACAGTCTGGTCTCAGGTACAACATTAATATGATTATAGCATGACATATATTATCATATCACAGTATAGTTCACATTTTTTGTATAAACACAGTGTATGAAATAATTATAAAGTGTTCTTTAAAATGAATTTGATAACGTATAACTGACTTGTTGCTACAGTCATTTAAATTACTAATTGGCTCCCTTAATTAATGGACCCTCTGGGGTCTGAGGGTGTTTTTGGGCCCTGGAGAAGTTTTGACATGCCCCGACACATGAATAGATCCTGTTCAACTGTTGAAACATACCTGTTATTTCCAATGTGTTTGCTGATTCGTTTCATGAACTGAAGAAAAAACAGTCCCACCATCAGTAGTCAGTGATTGAGCTTATTTTACCACATTCATGTAGAATTCAGTCTAGTGTAACAGCTTCTGATGTTGGTACAGCACGGAAACAGTACAATATAGCATAACACAGTAGGTACATTGTACATAATTCAGTATTTTGATGCGAGTACAAAGTACACTAAATATAACGTGGGGCCTGATTAACTAAAATCTCTCTCGGTTTAGTTCAGTTCATCAGAAGAGATCAGAAGCAGAGCCCAGCTGTGTGTCTATGAAAAGTGACGTGTCTATGGACCCCCCAGAAACGTTTAACAGTGGAGACTCACAGTCTGGTCTCAGGTACAACGTTTGTATAAAAAATTGTAAAAAAATAAAAGGATACATGTATAGTTGATATGTTGCTACAGTCATTTAAAGGACTAATGGAGCCCCTTTATTAATGCCGAAAATTAGTCACGTTAGCCGAAAATTGTCCGTCATTGATAGAATTTTTTGTCAGTGACGGAAAAATCTGTAGGCTGTCCGTTACTTTGACAGATTACACTGAGAGTGATCTATTGTAACTTCTAACTGTAATTCCCACGCCTGTCCAGTTGGTGGCGAGTGCTCTCCAGTGTAGCAGCAGAGCACTGGATCCAGAACAAAAATGAAACCGTCAGGAATGTTTTGCTATGTGTTTGATTATGCCAGAAGCTTCAACAATCTATCATGCCACATTAAAGAGTGCCAAAACGGTATTTATTGCTTGAATTTCTAAATGAAATGGACAGAATTTGAAATCTGAGACTTTGTTTCATATCAAAAGTAACACAAAGCCTAGCCTATTGCGATTTATTGGATGGGAGGCACACTATACTGTTCATTCATCAAATGAAAACAGCATAGACCAAAAGATTGATTGGGATTTAAAAATCGATATTGGTTCATAAAAATGAGAATATATTAAAATTGCTGTCACTGTGGGGTATGGTGTGCATGAACATGAGAAGTTCTCGCAGTCTCATCTGTTCATCTGTTCTCTTTAAAATAAATGCATAAGCATATATTGTCCTATAGGATCATAATTAAAAATAAAAATGTGAATAAAAATAAAAGCAATTAAGTGTGTTGTTATAATTAAAATATGAAAATTAAAATGACAGGTAATAATAGAATATGACAGAATTTTTATGACCCTGTCCGTCAAAATGATGGACAATGTTAAAGTCTAATGCAACATCTGATTGTACATAACAATTCATTTTTTTGATGTGAGTACAAAGTACACTAAATATAAAGTGGGGCCTGATTAACTAAAATCTCTCTGTTTTAGTCCAGTCCATCAGAAGAGATCAGAAGCAGAGCCCAGCTGTGTGCCTATGAAGAGAGACTGGTCTATAGCTCAACCGGTAAAGTCTAACAGTGGAAATACACAGCCTGGTCTCAGGTAAAACATTTCTGTAAAAGATATGATTTAAAGATATGATACAGAATATGTCATGTCACAATGTGATTTTTTTATTTTATAGCCATGACATCCTCAACCCATTTAGATCAAATTTGATGATGAAGTTTGAGTGTCTAAATGAGGGAACAGCAATGCAGGGAAACCCAACACTGCTGAATGAGATCTACACAGAGCTCTACATCACAGAGAGTGAGAGTGGAGAGATCAATGAGCATGAGGTGAGACAGATTGAGACACAATCCAGGAGAACAGCAACAGAGGACACGGCGATCAAATGCAATGACATCTTTAGACCTTTACCTGGACAAGACAAACCCATCAGAACTGTGCTGACAAAGGGAGTCGCTGGCATTGGAAAAACAGTCTCTGTGCAGAAGTTCATCCTGGACTGGGCTGAAGGGAAAGAGAATCAGGACGTCCAGCTCATATTTCCACTTCCTTTCAGAGAAATCAACTTGATGAAGGGCAAAAAACTCAGTCTTTCAGATCTTCTTAATTTCTTTTTCCCCAAAGTAAAAGAAATTGAAATATCCAGTGGTCAATATAAAGTGTTGTTTATCTTTGATGGTCTGGATGAGTGTCGTCTGTCTCTGGACTTTAAGAGCAATGTGAAACTGTGTAATATATCTGAATCAGCCTCAGTGGATGTGCTACTGATGAATCTCATTGTGGGGAATCTGTTTCCCTCTGCTCTCATCTGGATCACCTCCAGACCAGCAGCAGCTGATCTCATTCCCTCTGAGTGTGTCCATCGAGTGACAGAGGTACGAGGCTTCAATGAGCCACAGAAGGAGGAATACTTCAGGAAGAGAATCAGTGATCAGAGTCTGGCCAACAGGATCATCTCACACCTGAAGTCATCAAGGAGCCTCTACATCATGTGTCACATCCCAGTGTTCTGCTGGATCTCAGCCACTGTTCTAGAGAAGATGTTGAGTCAAGCAGAGAGTGGAGAGATTCCCAAGACTCTCACTCAAATGTACACACACTTCCTGATCCTACAGACCAACATCAAACATGAGAAGGACTATGAGGAGAACGTGACAGATGAAGACATGATCCTGAAACTGGGGAAACTGGCTTTTCAGCAGCTTGTGAAAGGAAACCTGATCTTCTATGATGAAGACCTGAGAGAGTGTGGCATTGATGTGACAGAAGCATCAGTGTACTCAGGATTGTGCACTCAGATCTTTAGAGAGGAGTTGGCCTTGTATCAGGGGAAAGTCTTCAGCTTTGTTCATCTGAGCCTTCAGGAACATCTAGCAGCTCTATATGTGCACCTCTCCTTTACAATCAACAACATCAGTGTGTTTGACCAAACCAAGCAAACTCTGTTGTCTAAGATTTTTGACCAGAAGAAATATAGTTCATTATGTGATCTGCATCAGAGAGCTGTGAATGAGGCCTTACAGAGTAAAAATGGACATCTGAATCTTTTCCTGCGTTTCTTTCTGGGTCTCTCAGTGGATTCCAGTCAGACTCTCTTACGAAAACTGCTGACAAGGACAGGAAGCTGCTCCTACAACAAAATGGAAACAGTTGAGTACATCAAACAAAAGATCAGGAAGAATCACTCTGCTGAGAAATCCATCAATCTGTTTCACTGTCTGAATGAACTGGGTGATGATTCACTGATGCAGGAGATGCAAGATTATCTGAAATCTGGAGAAATAAAAAAAGGCAAACTCTCCTCTTCACAGTGGTCAGCTCTGGTTTATGTGTTGCTGACATCAGAGCAGAAGATGGATGTTTTTGATCTAAAACAGTTTATTGGAAAACGACATAGAGCAAATGAAGTTCTTCATAATCTGTTACCTGTGGTTAAAGAATCCAGATCAGTTTGGTAAGTAACACTTAAAAACAAAATTTCAAAACATGATACCACTTATTATTATTGTAATTTTTCCCCAAATTAACACAATGGGAAAGTCTCAGAGGATGACACTTCAAGAAAATGAGACAAACTTACTAAGGCAGTGAGGAGATTTTTTATAGTCTGTGTGAGAGCTGGATGATTGTAGAGCTCAGTGTAAACAGACAGATAATAGATTTCGGACTTGATCTAATGATGTTGATATGTATGTTCTACTGTCTATACTATTACGCTCCGTGTCAAGGGAATGTTAAGGGCATAATTAAAAAAAATGAATGTAGTGCTGGATTCCCAAGAGGTAACAGAAAATCACTCCGGTCGGGGACCAAACAAGCACACCAGTTAAGTAAACAAAACTGTGATGTTTATTAAAGATTATTCGTGGAACAGAGAGCATCTCTTCAGGGTGGCCACAGGCCAAGATAACAAACAAAATGGATGTAGAATAAAAAGAAAAATGGAAATTAAATAATTACAATGATCACATTGTAAAATAAAATACAGCTGGCTTACCTAACTACCTAACCAAAAACAAAGCCCAAACAAATTTACACAAAAGAAAAGGAAAGGACACCCCTTCGCTCTGTTTCACAAGGTGTGCTATGACATTGACGAAGAAATGAGAACTACATTTTAACCGCTAAACATCTGTTTTAGGCATTAGTTTGGCCGCCGGCCAGAGGAGGAATTCAGGAGCTCAAAACTCTTTCAGCTGCTTGCAGCCGGCATTCTTAAAAGACCCTCACCTTAATCGAGCGACCAATAACACGCCGGCACCCCAGCATCATGTAACCTATGAGAAAAAGACAGAAGTAGAGCAACACAAGTGCAGCACAGAAAAATATCAACAAGACACGGTCATACTCATAACAATATGAATTACATTTTCATATACAAATCTTTTACGTTTCATTTCTTTAATTGCAGTCGGTGTCAGTTCATCATTTATGTTCTTTAATCTACACAGGTTGGGTTATTGTGGTGTCGCAAATGAAAGCTGTGCAGTTATACATTGATTTAAATGTTTTTTTTTTTTTTGTGAAAAGATAAAGGAGATAAAACTTTCACAGCTATGTATAAAATCTATAACTAGGGAGAACAGTTGAAAAAAAGTGAAAACACTTAAATCATGGGATGTAACGGGACTCCAGGGAAGCGTGAAAGATCCAGATGCGAGCTTTATTTAACACAGCTTAGTTAAGACAGGCAGGGCCGATCTCCAAACAAACAGTAACACGTAGGCAAGACAAAAGCAAGATCCAAAATAAACAGGCAGAAGGTCAAAGTCCAAATGAGCTGTCCAAAAGTAACAAATAAACAAAGCTATGAAACTAGGCAAAAACTATGGCAGAGAAGCTAGGCAAAACTATGGCAAAAACAAGGCAAAACAATGGTAACAAACAAAACCATGGGAAATAACTAAATAAGGCAATGAAACCAGAGAAAACGCTTGGTAGAGTCCGCACAGGCAAAACAATACTTCGCGGGGCCTGTTTGGTGTAGGCCTCCTTAAATGGCCACCAAACAGAAAGTAACCCTTCCAAACAGGAAGGGCTCCCTCTGCTAGTGTGGCGTTAAAGACCCCCCAGGGCCAAGAACAGCTGTGACTTGGCTTGACTCATGGAGAACAACAGCTGTGTCTTGGCTTGACTCGTGGAGAACAGCTGTGACTTGGCTTGATGTAAGAACTACAGCTGTAACTTGACTTGATTCCGAAGTAACAGCTGTAACTTGACGTGGCCCAGGAATCACAGCTGTCATTTGACTTGGCACTGAAAGTGCAGCCCTGACTTGACCTGACACCGAAGGATCAGCCATCACTTGATTTGCTTTGGGTGCAGCAGACATGGCAAGATGAGATTTGGATGAGATGATTTTGGACTGATGAGGCTCAGGCATGGCAGCCATCTTGTGAACAGGCTTGGGGATGGCGGCCATCTTGTGGATGGCATGGCGCGAGCAGGCCCTGGAGGCCCTGGAGAAGAAGACGTGACGTGAGCAGGCCTTGGAGCAGAAGACGTGATGTGAGCAGGCTTTGGCTTGGCGGGCTTGGCATGAGAAGGCTCAGGTATGATGGTGACAATACCGGACATGACATATGAGTTCCTTGGTGTGGCAGATACTGGAGGATGGCAAGGTTTATCATCAGCGATCCCCACAGTGAATGCAGAGCCACTCAGAAGCAACGCAAAGTCAATATAACGTACCAGTGACCAGTGGCGGTGATGACCAGGCATTTTGTTAGAAATGTCTTTACATAAACCATAGAAGAAAATGTCTTTGAGAAAGCTTTCTTTAAAGACCACCAAGTGACAAAGTTCACAAAAGTCCATAACGTACTGCTCGATGGGCCGGTTACCTTGACGGAGCTGAACAAGGCGTGATGCTGGATCCATGGTGGTCGTGGGTTGTGTCCAAAAGCTGCTGGATCTGTGGGGCAGCGAAGTATTCTGTAACGGGACTCCAGGGAAGCGTGTAAGATCCAGATGCAAGCTTTATTGAACACAGCTTAGTCAAGACAGGCAGGGTCAATCTCCAAACAAACAGTAACACGTAGGCAAGACAAAAGCAAGATCCAAAATAAACAGGCAGAAGGTCAAAGTCCAAGTGAGCAGTCCAAAAGTAACAAATAAACAAGGCTAGGCAAAAACCATGGCAAAAACAAGGCAAAACAATGGTAAGAAAACCGTGGGAAATAACAAAACAAGGCAATGAAACCAGAGAAAACGCTTGGTAGAGTCCGCACAGGCAAAACAATACTTTGCGGGGCCTGTTTGGTGGCCATTTAAGGAGGTAGGAAGTAACCCATGAAGCAGCAAAGAGAGCGGTAACAGAGAGTCAATGGGTGAGGGCTCCCTCTGCTGGCGTGGCATTACATGGGAAAACACCTTATGATGAATGTTTAACATTTGTTCTTTATGTATCTGTAGCCGACATTGTGATTTCATTCAGAATACTGGTAATTTGAATTTAGTAATCTGAATCATTGATTAAATTTGATTTATGAATCACTGTGAATTCCTGAATCATTCTGATCCACATTAAATGTTTTGAACAACAACAGTGCATCTGGAAAGTATTAACAATGCTTCACTTTTTCAACATTTTGTTATGTTACAGCCTTATTCCAAAGTTAAATTACATTCATTGTTTTCCTCAAAATTCTACAAACAATTCCCTATAATAACAACGACATAAGACAAGTTTGTTTAAAATCTTTGCAAATTTACTAAGGGTGTATTCACGCCTGCTTTGTTTGGTTCAATTGAGTCGAACTGAAGTTTGTTTCCCCCTTGGTGTGGATCTTTTGGGCAGATGTGAACACAGCCATCACACTAGGGTGCGGACCAAACCATCATACTGAGACCCAGCTGAAGAGGTGCCTTTGTCTCGGTCTGGTTCCAAACTCTGGTACTGTTGAATGAATGAACCAATGAACGGATGACCTTAGCACATGTGTGGTTTTGTTCACAATTTCTGATTGACTTGCAAAAGGAGCAGTGTGAAAGTGAACCACCCCAAAAAAAAAAAAAAAAAAAAAATCAACATTGTATTTGGTCCGGATCAAAGCAAGTGAACTAGTGGACCATCCTGGTGTGAACACACCCTAAAAATAAAACACGTAAAAAAAATTACATGTATATAAGTATTTGCAGCCTTTGCCATGACACTCAAAATTGAGCTCAGGTACATCCTGTGTCCACTGATCATCCTTGAGATGTTTCTACAACTTGTTTGGAGTCCACTTGTGATAAATTCAGTTGATTGGACGTGATTTGGAAAGGCACACACCTGTCTATATAAGGTCCCACAGTTAACAGTGCATGTCAGAGCACAAACCAAGCCATGAAGTCCAAGAAATTGTGTGTAGACCTCCGAGACAGGATTGTATTGAGGCACAGATCTGGGGAAGGGTTAAAAAAAAAGTCCGCAGCATTGAAGGTCCCAATGAGCACAGTGGACTCCATCATCTGTAAATGGTACAAGTTTGGAACCACGAGGACTCTTCCTAGAGCTGGCTGCCCAGCCAAAGTGAATGATCGGGGAAAAAAGGCCTTAGTCAGCCTGTATGTTAGAGTGTCCAGACGGAAACCAATCCACAGTAAAAGGCACATAACAGCCTGCCTGGAGTTTGCCAAAAGGCCTCTCAGACCATAAGAAACTAAATTCTCTGGTCTGATGAAAAAAAGATTGAACTCTTTACCCTGTATGGCAAGTGTCACGTCTGGAGGAAACCAGACATCGTTCATCACCTGTTCAATACAGTAGAGCATGGTGGTGGCAGCATCATGCTGTGGGGATGTTTTTCAGCAGCAGGAACTGGGAGACTAGTTAGGATCGAGGGAAAGATGAATGCAGCAATGTACACAGACATCCTTGATTTAAAAACCTGCTCCAGAGCACTCTGGACCTCAAACTGGGGCGATGGTACATCTTTCAACAAGACAACGACCCAAAGCACACAGCCAGGATAACAAAGGAGTGGCTACAGGACAACTCTGTGAATTTGTGTTTAAGTGGCCCAGCCAGAGCCCAGACTTAAACCCGACTGAACATCTCTGGAGAGATCTGAAAATGGCTGTGCACCAACGCTCCCCATCCAAACTGATGGAGCTTGAGAGGTCCTGCAAAGAAGAATGTGGACAAACTGTCCAAAAATAGGTGTGCCAAGCTTGTAGCATCATACTCAATAATACTTGAGGCTGTAATTGGTGCCAAAGGTGCTTCAACAAAGTATTGAGCAAAGGCTGTGAATACTTATGTACATGTGAATTATTATTATTATTTTAATTTGCAAATATTTCAAACAAAGTTCTTTCACGTTGTCATTATGGGGTATTATTTGTAGAATTTTGAAGAAAATAATTTCATCCATTTTGGAATAAGACTGTGACATAAAATTTGGAAGAAGTGAAGTGCTGTGAACACTTCAGTAATCACTGTAGGACCTACAGATTGGGCCAATATGTGTTCCAAGCATCAGTAATTCAAAACCAGGGTTTTTGCTTTGTTGTACTAAAACTTTACCCATTTTATTTTTCTAAATTATATCATAAGTTAAGAAAACTGATTGGTACATAAAATATTAAACCGACCAGGTTTGATGTTGTCAGTTTTCTGTTTCTGTACTGGGACTGATCTTCTTTCATCCTTTTGTATCTGACTTCTTGTTTCCTGTGTTTATTTCCTGTGTCCTTTATTTTCTTGGGTCTTAAGTATATTCTCATTTATTTTCATAGTTACTGATTAGTTTGATCCCTGTGTCTATAGTTCTGCATTAACTTGTTTATTTAAACTCAAGCCATGGGGCATGTTTGCTAGCTGTTTTGTGTTTCTATTTTTCTGTGTCTTTGGGCCCTTTTGAACTATCTTTGTTATTTTGAATAAATACAAACTTGCTGCAACTGGATCTACTCTTGCGCCTGTTTCACACATACTCCATTTGCAGTGTGCATGCAGTCCATGTGCATTACGTATGTGGTGTAGAAGCAATATGGACTCCTTTTGCTTTTACAAAGGACGCGTTTGCAGTGCACTACTGGTCTGCAGCTATCTATTACAAACACAACATTCATCCATTATTTTGATTTCAAATCTAAACGTTATTACTGAAAATGCTTTTTCAGCATTGTGATCCTCTTATCACAGTACAGTAATACAATCTTTCATAGACATTCACATTTAAACTCAATAAATATAAACATTTTTTATTCAATATTTTGTTTTGTTTTATTTTTCAATGCATTTGACTTCTAGATTTATATATTAATTTGCTTGAGCAAGTGGCAACACAAACATATCATATAGCCTGCTTTTCTTACATTAAAAGTAGCCAATCACAAACATTTTAAATTAAAACTTACCACTGACAGAAACTACCACAAGTGCATTTATTATGGTGCCTTGTTGCCCCTGCATTGCTGTAACAGGTGTTTTATGAAGAATTGAATGAAACATACATTTAAAATCTAAAGGAAGGTAATTTACTTTTGTTTTCAATATACTTGTTTTGTTCTTTACACAGGTTGTGTGGATGCAGTCTCACTTCTCAGTCCTGTGGAAGTTTGTCTTCAGCTCTACAATCCTCAAACTCAAACATCCTGAAAGAGCTGGACCTGAGTAACAATGACCTGAAGGATTCTGGAGTGAAGCTTCTTTCTGATGGACTGAAGAGTCCAAACTGTCAGCTGGAGATACTGAGGTAAATGGTTTCAATAAAATAAATAAAATGTGTTTATTAAATTGAAAAGTTTGTAATGTAAATTTATATAATTATACAGTGTGCCACTATGTTAATTTACATGTAAACAGGTCATGATCTAGTGTTTTCACTGTCTTTCCGGATTTGAAAATGCAACATGCATGAAACATCTGCCTTTTTTTTTTTTGGATTGGCCATCCTAATCACCAGTTACCCTTGACATGTACTGTTAGACAGCTAAGGCAGACCAGCTTTAAGAAAGGAAAATTTTAAATGTTTTTGTCATCTAAACAAATAGCTAATAGGTGCATAATGGAGTGCAGCAGAACAGCACGAAGAATATCAAATAATAACATCAAATCAGTACCCAGAAGTTACAAAGTTACCATAAACTCTACTGTTAAGGTGCCCAACTTACCATCAATTAGCTGAGAGTGCTCTGTGTTTCTCTTGCACATGTAAAGAGGGAGAGCAATAGTGTCTTACATACCGCATAGAACTGACATGCTATATGTAAGTGATATGCATTGTTGCAGTATCTTGTCAGAATTACAGTACAAAAGTACAAAATGTAGAACATGACTATCGTGTGTTTTCAGATTGTCTGGCTGTATGGTGACAGAGAAAGGCTGTCGTTATGTGTCTTCAGCTCTGAGTTCAAATCCCTCACACCTGAGAGAGCTGGATCTGAGCTACAATCACCCAGGAGATTCAGGAGTCAAATTACTCACTGAAAAACTGTTGGATTCAACCTGCTCATTGGAAAAACTGAAGTATGTATAGCAGAAAGATATTAGATTATATATATATATATATATATATATATATAATCAGAACAACAACAACAATATACATATATATATATATATATGTATATGAAAAATTTGTTCCAAAATGCTATAAATCCATTTTGATTCATTTAAGTAAAAAATGTTTTTCTTTACCAAGAAAGTAGCTAGATGAAAATCACTATTTTCTGTTTCCAACTTTCACATAGCATCTTTAGGTTATAATAACATTAAAAATTTAAATCCAGACTATATAATATAATTTTCAGAGATTTATTATAAAAATTGATTATTATTTTCCCCCAAAATGCAATAAATCCATCAGGGCTCTATGCTTACTTTTCTTCTGTGTAGACCAGCGGTTCTCAAAGTGCCAGAGGGTCCACGAAATCTTTTAAAAATATAGGCGCGTGAAGTATTCGCTGTGTATTGGTTCATGTTTGTGGTGTGCGCCAGCGCATTCTGTTGTTTTCTTTATTTTTCAAAGGCATGACATTTTGTAGTCAATTGAATGTATAAAAATAAATCACACAAATACAAATTTTACCATACGTCTATAAATGACAGTATTATTTCTCCTGCTGAGGAAAAAATTCAAGTGAACCTCAATTAAAGGAGAACTCCACTTCCAGAACAACAATTTATAAATAATTTACTCACCCCCTTGTCATCCAAGATGTTCATGTCTTTCTGTCTTTAGACGTAAGGAAATTATGGTTTTTGAGGAAAACATTTCAGGGTTTTTCTTCATACTGTATAATGGACTTCAATTGTGCCCCTGATTTTGAACTTCCAAAAGGTAGTTTAAATGCAGCTTCAAAAGGCTCTAAACGATCCCAGCCGAGGAAGAAGGGTCTTATCTAGCGAAACGATCTGCCATTTTTTTCGAAAAAAAATTTTTTCTTACTTTTTAAGCACAAAAGCTTGTGTAGCACAGGCTCTGAGATGCACATACTATTGCGCGTACACTACGTACTGTTGAATCACATTGAAAGGTCACGTGGACCACCCAATGTTTACAAAGCGAATGTGCAAAGACTAACCAAGTGCAAGTAAGTCAAACGCTGCTTACAAACAAAAAGCTACAACGATACCGGAAGATTCTGAAGTTGTAGGACAAAATAAGATGGAGTTTTTGCCATTCTCTACCTTTCTGAGCCGGAGTACACAGACGATGAACTTAGACGTGATTCATAGTAGTGATGGAAAGTTCGGATCATTTTACTGACTTGGACCTTTGAATCTTGTTCAGCAAAATGAACAAATCTTTTTTTGAGTCGTTTCGTTAATTTTAGCAAAATATAATTAAAATGTTACGTGTTATTTCCCTAACACATCTACTGCTTACACAAACATTGATCACACTACAAACAAGACAAAACTGTAATGCTATAAGTACCTGGGTCTTTAGTCTATGATTAGCTCACCTCACCTCTCGACTCGAAAAACCCCAAGACTTAAAACAGGTGAATTAATTTCCAGTACACATTCTAATAGGATGTTGCACGAATGAACAAATCACTCCCCCGAGACAACTCGTTCTTGCTGAGTCACATTAAACATCCGTTCAAAATGAACGAATCATTCAAGAACATGCATCCCAAAGCCTGTGCTACACAAGCTTTTGTGCTTAAAAATTTTTATTTTTTCTAAAAAAAAAAGGCATCCTTCAAATCTGAATGACCTGGAGCAGTTTGCAAAAGAACAGTGGTCCAAAATTCCAGTAGTAAGGTGTAAAAAAATTCATTCATGGTTACGGGAAGCGATTAATTTCAGTTATTTTTTTCCAAAGGGTGTGATACCAAATATTAAGTTAAGGGTGCCAATAATTTTGTCCAGTGCATTTTTGGGGTTCTGTGTGATCGTTTTGCTACATAAGACCCTTCTTCCTTGGCTGAGATCATTCAGAGCCTTTTGAAGCTGCATTTAAACTACATTTTGGTTCAAAGTTCAAAATCAGGGGCACCACTAAAGTCCATTATATGAAGAAAAATCCTGAAATGTTTTTCTCAAAAACCATAATTTCTTTACGAGTGAAGACAGAAAGACATGAACATCTTGGATGACAAGGGGGTGAGTAAACTATTTGTAAATTGTTGTTCTGGAAGTGGAGTTCTCCTTTAATACTCAATAATAAATAAACTCAGCAAAAACAAAGTTATGACTTCTGCATATTTCCTGTACACTTCAATACTGGTCTGCACTTGACTGTAGTCATGTTTATCTGCTTCTTTAGATTACTGAGTTTATTGGAACTGTGTGAACTAGGGTAACTACTAAGGCCCTGTTTACACTAGTGTGTTTTCATTTTAAAACAGCATTTTGAAATTAAAACAATCCTTGTCTACACTAGCGTTTTCACTGCATTTCAGAATGCAGTGAAAACGCATGTCTCCATCTACACAACAGAACCAAAAACGCATGTCACATGACCATTCATGCAAGTACAACCATAGATATGGATAGGTAGATACCCTATTTTTAGATGCCGGATGTGTCTATGTGCTTGGGGCAGTTGAATGATGCATCTACCTACACATATTTTTGGGTACAACAATGAGAACGATGTTACTGTTTACATGGTCGTCAAGGACACACAGAGAGAGTGTGGGCAGCCACGCCATTGTTTTCAAAAGTCTCTGTTTTCGAGGGTCGAAAATACTGGAGTAGTGTAAATGACAGGCGTAACCCTAGCAAAAGTTATGTTTTAAAACGAAAATTAGTGTAAACGCAGCCTAAATGTTAAACACATTTTTATTTAACAAAAAAAGCATTCTTAAATGAACTATAATGTATAAGCTGTTTTTTTCTGGAGCCTGAAATGGGGAGTTTGTTGATAATTAAATGAAATGTATATATATTTTTAATTATTTTTATTTTTTTGCTGTAGCCTATGTGTTTTTGTGCTGGTACCTTGGCTTATTTAGGGCTGTCATGGATGAATAAATATGACACTAAAACTGCCAGTAGGTGGCCACAAGTCCCTGCCTTAATAAATGATTCACTTAAAACGACTGATTCAAACGGAGCAAGAGACCACTTTTATGAATGGATTATTAATCATTGGCTCACTCGTTTCATCCAAAAACACCACAGTGTTGCTCTGTAGTATTTTTAAGAACGTCAAAAATCGCTCTTGAACCATTTTCAGCTTGTGCTCAGCTTGTTGCAATATTGAGTTTTGATCCATAGCTATTGTTTATAATGTAAATTATCATTACACATAAAGACCTAGGACATTTTCGGGGCACCTGACATGCCTGCACTTTTTTTTTTTTTTTTAGACCTATTCTAGTAGTCAGCATCAAGTGCTATATATCATTGTAAACAGGAGAAACTGAAGTTTCAGTCTAGCTAATTTAAAGAAACAATTTTTCTTTTGTCTTCTCTAAGAATGAATGAATTTCCAAAATTTTAAGAAAATCGCAAGCAACAATTGGAGGTTTTTTTACTGTGCACTCAAACCGAAACTCATGAAGTTTGGATTTTTTTCTTTAGAAAGTTGTATTTGGGTGTTTTACACTTCAAAATAAAATTTCATCTACATATAACATTCCCCAAGCAAGTTATAGCCATTTATTACAATATTGGTTATAGGCGCTTTTCAGTAAAAAAAGACGTCTATTTAGTTTATTGACAATATAGATGTGTTCAAAAATGTTTAGGAAGTAAAGTAAATGGAAACAGTATTATGTAAAAAGAAAACACAAGTAAAAAAATAAAATAAATAAAAGGTGAGTTTTTGTTTTTCAGAGAAATCTATTTTCAGAGTATGAACAACAAATGCAAACAGTGCAGCAAGTAGTGAAAACAACTGCACAAATGGTCTTGTGCAACAAATATACAAACAGTGCAACTGTTCAATTTTTTTTTATTCATTTCAAAAATACGAAAAATCTAGCTAAATTTTCATTTTTCCGTTTCTTAGACAAAATGAAAAATGAAAAATCAAACAATTTCTCATTTCTCTTTATTTCTTTTTAAGTAGAAAATCAAATGACCAAAAGATACACAGACAATATACATATATAGTATATGTAGTTGCACAGTACTGTGCATAAGTCTTAGGCCACTAGTATTTTCACCAGCTACAAAAAAATTGTTTAATGTGTTATTTCTATCTTTTGCTTTGGTGTGTCTGTAGGAAATATCAGTTTACATTTCCAAACATTCATTTTGCCAATAATTGTAATAATCCATTAAGTCTGACAACAGCCAGTGCTCCACACAGAGATCTGATCCCATCATCATCTGGAATGACATGAAGAAACAAAAAACTGAGACAAGCCAGAAGAACTGTGGCAACGTTTCCAAGACACTTCAAGAAACCTAACAAGTGTACCTAGGGCAAAAGTTGCTTTAAATGCAAAGGATGGTCACACCAAATGTTGATTTAATTTAGTTCATAAAAATAAAATAAAATCTATATATAAAATGAATAAAATTATTTTTATTCATTCATAACAAAAATCTCAGTGGATTATTACAATTAATGGCGATAGTAATAACTGACAATAAACCATTTTTAGCTGGTGAAATTACTAGTGGCCTAAGACTTTTGCACAGTACTGTGTGTGTGTGTATATATATATATATATATATATATATATATATATATACAGTTATGGCCAAAAATATTGGCACCCTTGCAATTCTGTCACAAAATGCAACCCTTCTCTCAGGAAATTGTTGCAGTTGCAGTTGCGAACGTTATTGTACTCACATGTTTATTT
>NW_026129561.1:30422-46756 GCF_022985175.1 Labeo rohita | reverse complement strand
GCAGTGATGTCACAGGCTGTCGCTGGTCAGTATGGTTGTAGTTTTAGTATATAAGCCTCAGACACGGGTCACGGAGTTGATGTTCCCCATAGCGACCTCTAGAGGACGCAGTGTCTCGTTCCCTTCTCAGGGAACCAGGGTTACATACGTAACCTGAGACATTTCCTAAGTTCCTTTGTCTGTTCTCATTTATAGTCCTATTATTCGGACAGTAATTGTTTCTCATGTGGACGTCTGTTAAAAAAAAATAAAAAAATAAGAAAAATAAACATTTACATGGCACCTTAGTGATAAAACTTGTGGTTTCGGATGGCAATTTATTCGCAGTGGAGAGACAAGTTCTGTGATCCTACGAACTCGGGAATGCACTGCTCACATGGCCAATAATTATTGAATTTTATTTATACATTTGTTATTATTGTGTAGAATGTATTAAAATCACTTATTATTATGTAAATTGTATTCTTATTATTTCAAGCATGTTTTATAATATATAATCCTATTTATTATTTGATTATTTAAATATCCTGTTTAAAAGTAGGGAAATAGACATGCTATATTTGTATATAATTATAAGTGATATAGTTACGTATACAACTATATATAAAAAAAATACACATTTTAAAATTGTATTGCTTACCTGCTGCTGCCATATAGACTCTCCAAAAAGTCATAGAACACTTTCCAGATGGACGAAAATACATGAAGTTTGTTTTTCAAAAAAATAGCTAATCTAATAGGCAAGGCATGAGGTCATCCCCTTTATCCATTGAAACACACCATGGCTTTCTTCTTTTTTTACTAAGAACATGCAATTACAAGTTTAGCTTCCAACAAACAGATAATTAACAATGACCTTTCATGATTTTAAAATTCAGAGAACAAATATGTAATATACACAACCTGGGATTCAAGAGGAATTTGACACCCCTGGGATAAACAACCAAAACAGTCTGTGCATGTGACAATATTCTGTATTCCGACAGCAATAAAATCACAGACTACCCCCTATAAATGTTGAAAATAATTTCCGTCCCTATGAAAAACAATTGCTGTCTGAATAGGGCTTATGTTGGTATTCGTGTAGTCTTTCTCCTGGGTTTTCTTGTTCCTTTTGGATTTACTTGTTAAAACACTGTTTCTTGGAATTCTATCATTGTGTGCCTCATTACAATCATTTACAGATGACAGTTAGGAGGCCATATGTATTAAATTATGTATTAAAAATAAAAGGGACCTTATAAATATGTCTGGACATATAAAATTTTCAGCTGCAATTGAAAATTACACTCATTTAAATTTGACCTACGACATGCAGTTAATCTAAATTTACATGTTAACATAAGTTCACCTACAAAACTTATGTTCACACATATTAGGACAGTAAACATTTTTACTTAAGTGTACATGAAGAGTTCAGATGCAAAACCAGCTAAAAGCCATCTCGGTTAAAAATGAGATAATGATACTGAGTGAATTCTCCTGAGTATACGTCCATCAAATACTTTTACTTCAAACTTGCTAAATTCCAGTCTCAGCCCAATCAGAAGTACCAGTACTTACATAGAAACCTATAGAAAGTAGCCAGATAGATTTTATTTTATTTTATTTTATTAATTTTTTAATGCATTTCAGTTGTATCACTTAATAATCCACATAAGGCACTGGTGTTTGGACCCTGATGAGTATTTAACTAAAATATGTCAAGTAGTTTATTTTTATCACTTTAACACAGCATGTTAAATAACTGTATGCTGGTTTTCTGCCTGCAGGTGAACGGTTCACTTGTAATGAACATTTTCAGTGCTTTAACTGCAGGCATTGCCCTTATTTTAACTTCATTGGATTTGGCTTTAGGACCGCTGTACATTTACCATTACTGCAACTATTATCAATGTTATGAGACGTATATGGTATGTCATCAACTTTTAAATTCATATTTATGTTTACAATAAGATCACTGTGTGGTCAGTACGCTTGTCAAAAGTCAAGCCTTAATCTGCACTCATCTGTCCAGTCTTTTTCCCAACATTTCAGAAGTTGTGTATAGATCTCTTACTATTACTTTGCATGAAAATACAAAGAAATAGTATACAATGCATGAAAATATTGACATTATACATTAATTGTATATACATTAATTGAGTTTAGTTAAACTCAGTCCAGTTTGATCAATAAATATATTACCATATGAACCTTAAGAATAATAGATCATTGACTGCTGAGCAGCCAGTGTACCAGTTTAAATACTAATTATTAATTATTTTGTCAATTATTATTTATGATAATGTTGATTTTTCTCTCAGACTCTCTTCAGGGTAATCAGTGGTGTATTGCTGTTATTCACCTTACTTCAGTTTGTCATCTCCATCTGTCTGTCAGCATTTGCTTGTAAAGTGTCATGTTGTTGTTGTCCCCCTCAGGTGAGTAATGCATCAAGTAAAGGGTTCCCAAGCTTTTTTGTTAGCTGAACCCCTCAGATATGTATGTACATAATAGATATATCAACACTACAAGATACAAACTTGTCTGACGTTCTACACTAGTTAATATTAAAACTGTAGCTTTTGACATATAATTCTGTCCACCAAAAGTTGGAAATTATGTGAATGTATAAATTATGTGAAATTATTTTCACAAATCCAGATGAAAGCATGTTTCCACACCAGGACAAGTGTAGACAAGGATTTCTGTCTTTTGCTTTTTTTCAAATGCATTTAAAGTAAACACTAAACACCTGTAATACTGGAACTGTCTGCCAGTTTTATTGCATTTATACCATCTGACAGCAAGAAGGCATAAAACATTATATGTGCATTTTTTCAAAGATGCTGTTTGTTCCACATGTTTTAACTACACAGCCCTCTGATATCAGGCCTGATCATGAGCTTAACAGCTCAGAGGTAAGAGAGGCTTAAAAATTGTTTGGCTTTAATGTTCAGTGTGTATGTACCGGATATGTGTAAAGCACTCAAAAATGGGTGCAACTGTTTAATAATCAATTAATAAGCAAGGAAGCTGATTGTATTTTTTTCTTGCAGATACCTGTGGCCAGAAGCTCTTCCATGAATCACCATTATGAAGAACCTAAATACAATAATTGTGAATAAATATTAATAATTTAAGAAAATAAAAAAAAAAGGTGGGCAAAGTTTGGTCTTGCAGTTGTTTGTGATGCTTTTGTGGGTTTCCCAATGATTTCCTGTCAATTATCTTTAATGTCCTTTCATCATTTTCATATGTGTAAACAAAAACTATTCAAGACTAGATGCTATTTCATGATTTTCTTTTTAGTTAAGTCAAGAACGTTGCATAATCATCAGTGAGACTGGATAGACTGTTTTGAATATCTGTAATTGATTCATACCATATAATCTGTAAGAATAAATTTCTAATTCATGTCTTGATTAAAAGGAAAAATTGTGTTTCTTAAACAAGGGTGATGGAAATGTGTCATTCATTCTTCAGCCTTTTTTGCTTTAACAATAGTAAACAAATATAAACAGATATAAGACAGGATTATGTTTGACATCACCTAGATCAGTGGTTCCCAACCTGGGGGGTGTGAAAAGATTTACAAGGGGTCGTCAATTGGAAGTTAAACGGGGTTCTTTATCCACCATCCGAACAATCCTTTGTTGTAATTTTTCATTAATTTTGCTCTTCTGTCCATGTCCAGGGAGGTTAGCTACAGTGCCATGGGCTGTAAACCTCTTGATGATATTGTGCACAGTGGATACAGGAACATTAAGATCTCTGGAGATGGACTTGTAGCCTTGAGATTGTCCATGTTTTTCCACTATTTTTTTCTCTCAAATTTACTCTTTACACTTCTTTCTTTTCTCCATGCTCAGTGTGACACAACACAAATGTTGAGTCAGCTTTTCTCCATTTTAACTGGTTGCAAGTGTGATTACTATATTACACACCTGTTACTTGCCACAAGTTTGACTTTTCTTCTCTGTTTTTCTTTTTTTGTGTTGTTGCAGTGCAAACAAAAACAATAAGCATGTGAGTACCAAAACATTTGCAATTGGAACAATTTTCTGAGAGAAGTGTTGCATTTACTGACAGAATTGCAAGGATGTCGATATTTTTGGCCATGACTGTATGTATTTTTTCCATCATAAACAAACTATTTTTGCAGAATTTAATGTCTGAAGTAAGATTTTAATAAAGAGTAAACATCAAAGTGGTATGTATTTTTAAAAAAAAATGACAGAAAGATAGAGATGGCAGATAAAAAACAAAAGAAGGCTTAAGATAAGGCAGCAGTTCCCATTCCCAGACCTTTGAATGTTCTCCCCTGTGAAAATATGCACAAATTCTGAATGAATTAGTAGAAAACAAGTAGGCACATTACAGCTCCTTGTTGGATTGCTCTACGGGTGGCACTGTTGGAGCCCATTCTTGGTGCATTTCTCAGGGCCTCAGTAGCTGAAGATTGCTCAATGGTGGGTTCAGCTCAGCGTGTGCATCTTCTCCCCCTTTCCAATGTCTTCAAAATGCAGGAAGGTGTGCAACACGCATATGGCCTGCACACACACCTTTGCAACCTCTGGACTTCTTGTGATGACCTGGCGGTACATCTGCCACCGAGGACAGCGGATGCTAAAGGCGCACTCAACTACCAGTTTTTGCCAGGGGTTGTAAGTAAACGAAACATTTTTGTGACTTTTGAAAAAAGCTACACTAAACCACTGATCACTGATGGCATTTCTCTAGCCAATAGTTCATACAAAGGCTTTACAAGAAAGACAAAGTCTACAGCAAGTGTGATCATTTAAAATTATTCTTACCATAAGCAGATGGTGAGTCACTGGGCAGGTCCAATTGCCAACCGCATCATTGAATCAGTCTTTGTGATGAGCAGTAACACCTTGCTGCCTGAGTTTATGCAACTTATGCAGTACACTAACAACAACTACACGAGCAACCATCAGTGCAGCCAAATCAGCATCCATTTCACATCAAAAAGAACTTCTTCTTCTGTGGATTTGTATCACAAACTAGCTAAAAGCCGCCTTTTTGTGTCACGGTCCAAGTTGTTGTGTATTAAGAACATCATTAAAATGTCACATCAGTAGCTCAACTGTAATTTTTATTAAGCTACGAGAATACTTGTTCTGCACAAAGAAAACAAAATAATGACTTTATTCACCAATTTCTTCTCTTCTCTGTGTCAGTCTCCACTGTGCATTCAGGAGAGAACCACAACGCGTGTGTTGGTGCTGATGCAGGAGCCGGTGTTCTGATGTAGAACCCGGATGCTCTACAATTTGGGCATCCAGGGAATGCCCACTTTAGCACCATTTTAAAGACTACACCAAGACCTAAAGCACAATCATTGTTTCACGAGTTCACACTTAGATATAATAAACAGAGTAAAAGTTATGCGTATTTGGCGTGCTGTCCGGGAGAGGGCTCTGAGCTTGGTAATAATTCCTGAATTCCTGAATTCCTGAGAGGGGTCCGAGCTCGGCATTCGGCCCAAACCCAATAAGCGCCCCCCCGGTAGAATATAATCACAATTGTGCAGTGTTTTCAACGACTTAATGTTTCTTTTAGGTTTCAGGCATTTAAATACACATAAGTACTAGTAAAACAATACATTTAGAGTTTGTAAAATACACACGGATGTCTATGGAAGCAGCAATAACAATCCTTTCAAGTATAATTTGCCGACGTGTTTGATTCATATCAGATACACGTAGTGTAAGTAACGACATAATTCACTCCATTCCTTTCCCAGTTCACCAGCCACTTACTTGCATGTATTTCAGGAGAAACTGGTGAATTTACGTGCTGTAAATCCGACTGACAGGAATCTGAACGGCAGCGCGAACAAACATGGCGGCGCCCATCTCACGTTATAGATCACGATCCAGATCATTTATAAAGGTTTTAAAACGGCAAAATACACTCAATTACACGTATTCGTGAATCGGAATATCAGATAGTTGAAGACATGGTAAGCAAGTGTGTGAATATTTTGAATAAAAAAAGGAAAAACGAAATAAAAGCGATACGTCTGTCATACAGCGCTATAGTGGCTGCGGTGTCAATCATGACGCGTCACCATGGAAACAATAAAGGGAACGTTCTAAGATAACGGTCGCCTAAAAAAAACTCACTCTGGGGGGTCAGAAAGAATATTTTAAACTCACCAGTGAAAGGGTTAATTATCTGTGCGTGCTCCTCCCGAAATTTGTTAATAAAACATCACTTCACGAGTTCACACTTACATATAATAAACAGATTAAAAGTTATGCGTATTTGGCGTGTTGTCTGGGAGAGGGCTCCGAGCTCTGTAATAATTCCCGAACCCGGGGCACTCCCCCTGCCCAGGGAGAGGGGTCCGAGCTCGGCATTCGGCCCGAACCCAATAAGTGCTCCCCCAAAAGGCTAATAAATCGCAGGACAGCAGCCAGATAACCCCCCAAAATTTGCCTAGCTTGGGCTGAAGGGATGCTGGACATTGGTTGTAGTAGCAGACATGGGGGGAAAATACGGGAGGAGCTCCTGCAGGCACTGCTGCGGTAGAATATATAAAAAGGCTCCTGCGGGAGCGGGCACTGCTGCGACACTGGGAGGGAAATACAGAAGAAAGGTTCCTGTGGGAGTAGGCACTGCTGGGGCAGTGGGTCGTAATACGGAAGAAGGGCTCCTGCGGGAGTGGGTGCTGCTTGCGGCATTTGGAAAAAAAATGAAGGCTTCTACAGAACGGGTGCTGCTGCAGCATCTGGAAGAAAATGTGGCTTCTACAGAAGCAGGCACTGCTGCGGCATCTTGAAGAGAGAATGTGGCTTCTGCGGAAACAGACGCTGCTGCAGCATCTGAAAGAAAATGTGGCTTCTACCGAAGTAGGCAGCGCTGCGGCATCTGGAAAGAGGATGTGGGTTTGTGGAAGTGGGCACTGCTGCAGTATCTGAAAAGAGAAAGTGGCTTCTGAGGAAGCATGTGCTGCTGTGGCAGTGGGGAAATGGGGGGGGGGGGGACCTTGCGGGAGCGTGGTACTGCCGGGATGGTTGAAGTGTAGATGAGCTGCTATGGGTGGTTTGGTGGTGTTAAAGGGGATGGCTATGGCGGGTCTAAGGTTCGAGTGAACGGGGATAGACTGGTGTTAGAGGGGTCGTCTGATGAGAATTCGGTGAGCTTCTTTGATATGGAAGCAGTCTGACCGCATGTAGGTTTTGTAGGCCTCTGGCTTCTAAAGACTTCTGATGCTGCTGGCTACAAGGGTTGGTTCCAAGGCAAGAGCATTTGGAGAGATGGGTAAGGAATGGCAGAAGTGAAAGAGAAAGAAGGGCATGCAAGGGGAGAGGAGAAAAGATAGCTGCCAGAACCGCTTGCAGTGGCATGCTCATGCTTGGGGCAGCCCCTGGAGCAATAGCTGAAGAAGAGAGGGGGAGACAGGGAATGGCGGGCATTGTAGCCTGCACCATTAGTGGAGGCGGCCTCACACTAGAGTTGGATAGTGGGGCTGCGGGCATGAGTGGGGTAAGGGAAAGGCTGTGGATGGGTCTACGTCATTAGTGGAGATGGCTTCACGCTAACGTTTACTATGGAAGCTCGAGGTCACTGGAAAAGAAAAGGGATTATTAGGAGTGGCAGGAAAAGACTGAGATGTGTAGGCCTGTATTGCAACTGGAGGCAACCTAGAAGTAACAGGAGGAAAGACATGCGAGGGCCTGTGTTGCAAGCGGAAACGGCTTTGCGTTTGCTTCAGCTGCTGTAGCCATGGGCCATGGGGTTTGTGACACTCAGGGCAAAAGGCTGGAAGTCTGTGTAGCCTGCGCTGCTAGCAGAGGCATCCTCGTGCTGGTGTCTGCTGTGGGAGCTGGAGGCCGCTGGAAGGAAAAGGGGTTAGGGGTAGTAGATGGAAAAGTCTGAGATGTGAGGGCCTGCGTTGTGAGCGGAGGCAGCTTTGTGCTTGCTTCTGCTACTGTAGGCCACAGGGAAGTGGGATGGTTTGTGACTTTTGGCGGGACATACTGAAATGTCCGGGAAGCCTGCATTGTTGCTAACTTAGCAATTTTATTGCCAAATTTAGCAATTTCTCGGACTACCCTAGCAACGAGTGTAGCTATTTTAACGGTTTATTTGGCAACCTTTAAAAGTAGAAATGATAAAAGTCATGCATTTTTATTTAATTATTTATTTTATTTTATTTATATTTATTTATTTATTTATTTATTACACAACTGGTAACTTTAGACACTTGAGAGGTGCCTAGCAGTATGCACTTCACATATGAATTAAGTTGCAGGATGCACTTGTTCAATAGTTGTTTATGTATGATATGCCTTTTAGTTTGTACCCGTGATTGTTAATTTACTGTTGGTCCGCCGTGATCAACAGTAAAACTCCTCTCTTCCACTGTTGGTCTTATCCAAGAAACAAAATTAATCTAATGCAGGTAAAGTGCTGGTAAAAGTACAGAAAGTTTAAGTAATTTCAGTGCGTATTCTCAGCATATTGCGTCACGGTTACGTGATGACATTAACATACGATGACTCTTAGTAACGAGTGACTGCCATTAGTGTTTTTTTTATTATTATTGTTTGGCGACACAGGTGGCCTGCACGGCTAACAGAGGCAGCCTCGCGCTAGCATCTAGAAACGGAAGCTAGAGGCCCGGCTACAAACGGCGCTGCGGCCAGAAGAGCCACGGTGGAAGGCTGAGCCGAAGCGGGAAGCGAGTGTGTGGGGTGAGCGCTGGGCGCGGCCCATGCTCGTTGGAGGCCTGCTGCTGTGACCTGATGTTCGCGAAGAGCCCGGTCTTGTATGGGACAATGGCGGTGTCGAGCAAGGCAAGTGTCGAGCAAGGCAAGTTTGCTGGAGTGGATTTAGGAGCGGGGTTGGCTGATTCTCAGGGTAACGAATAGATCGTGCGGATCCGCTTTGTTTACCCTCCACGAGAATGATGCGTCGGAAATAATAAGCGTTTGCCTCGGGCTTAAATACGGTCCGCTTTCTGATCGGAGGAATTGTTGGTGCGGCCGAGTGATATGAGGATACCGGGGAAGTTTGAAGTTTTGGCAGTGGAGGTGAGGTTAATCCTCGGCGTCGGGGAAATTGTGTGGCTGGCCGGCCGCGATGGAGCCTGGAGCCTGGCGGAGTAGGGGTGATCATGGGGATTGCTGCGGAGGATCCGAAAAATCCCGGGTATAGAGCTCATTATTTGGACGGGGAAAATTTGGGGCTGTGATATAGTAGCAAAAGGAGCGAACCGAATGCTGAAAGACGAGAGAAAATGAAAGTAAGACTGCTTCAGTTATTTATAGGGATTCTCTCTTGTGCTGACTGGATAGAGAGTGCAATTGCTGATGATAAATTGGCCGTGTTAATTATCTGCGCGTGCTCCTCCCGAAATTTGTTTATAAAACATCACATAATTCAACAACTTGCATAGAGCGCGCATCATCCTCTGCTTGTAGACAAAGCGTAGTGCATTCAGGTTCTACATTATATGTGTGTCTCTCAGGGCCAGAAAGCTCTCTAATTATATAAAAATTTCTTAACTTACATTCTGAAGATGAACAAAAGTCTTGCAGGTTTGAAATGACATGAGAGTGAGTGATTAATGACAGAATTTTAATTTTTGTGTGAACTATTCCTTTAATTCTCAGAGTTAACTAATGCATACCTGAACCTGCAGAGCTCAGGCCTTGTTTACACCTGGTATTAACGTGTTTTCGTCTATCCGATCACAAGTGGACAATGCTAAATACAGGTGTAAAATGTTTTGAGCTTCCAGACGTGGTCGAAAGCGCATTCGATCGGATTGTCTTTGTGGTGCCCCACATGGAAAGAACCTATATGAGGATATATGCGTATATATGAAACCTATATGCAGTATATATGCACATATATGATAATATATATGCTGCATACATACGTATATATGCCACATATAGGCAAAATTGAGGTGCATATATGTGCATATACAGGCCATATAGGTCTCCTGTATTGCTTCTTTATATCCACAAAAAAGCCCTATATGTACATACAAGATATGTCTCCTATATAGCTCATGGCAGGATCTGGTCATTTTAGCTCATATCTCACTTTGGCAACTGTCATACATGATGGCCAATTTTCGGCCAATTTTATATATGTCACATATATTAAAAACCTATATCAAAACCTATATTAAAACATATATGTTTATATAGGTTATTTCCGTGTGGGTGTAGACACACATGTGGTCTACCTTCTCTCCACCTACTGACCTAATATTGACAAACCAATAGTGGCCACAATTTACATTAAATGTGCGGCATTGCATACGAAAATGTTCGACCCACTGATGATCATTAAATGTACCAAGCACAATGTATTTCCTACACTCCTGACTCTAGTGCAAAGCCACAGTGTTCTGCAGGGTCTTGAGGCTACCATTTCTGAAACAAAAGCGGCTGCTCTCCGCATTTTTCTCATTTGTCTAATTTTGTGAATGTGTGAAATTTGTCCATTTGAAATTTGTTAATATTAATATTGGAGCATGGTAATTTTAGCCCTCCCACGGGTGTTTTGACGCTGATAAAGGAATCCACCCATTCAAAATCCTCTTGACATAATCAACCTCGCGCAGCACTGGCTGCTGGAGGGGAATCCCATGGCCGGAAAGGTACCAGAGCGCGTGATGATAGACTGGGCAGTCGGCATGAGGAATCCCAGCACCACCCTGGAGCTCGTGGAGGCCATCGAGCTGGCAGATGCGGGCCAACATTAGGATACAGGGGAGCGAGCACCGCATTTTGGTCCAGGAGCGACACGCACCAGAGGGCACCCCGCGTCCAATAAGCAGGCCGGCGGCTCCCTCACCACGGGATGAGCTCATGCCAACAGAGGTCCCCGCGTCTCCCACACGGAATTGGCTGGTAGGCTGCATTGTCCACATCGACCTGCCGATGGGGGCCCCAGAGGCGGAAGTGAAGGTCAACGGGAAACCCTTTCGTGCCCTCCTGGATTCTGGCAGTGCGGTCAGCCTGGTACAGCCACACATATTAGCCCCACGGGGGAGTCTAAAGCCATCCTCCCCATAACCTGTGTACACGGAGATACACAACAAGTGCCCGCTCGAAGAGTAACGATTTCAGCCACTCCCGGCGCCTGGCCGGTCGAAGTGGGATTAATGAAGGACCTCCTGTACCTGTGCTGCTCGGGAGAGACTGGCCCAGGTTTGACCGCCTGCTCGCCACCGCTACGCAGACTGCCAGCCCCAGAGGGAGCCGCCAAAGGCGGAGGCTGACACGAGGACCACATCAGTGGCCCGTTCTTCTGACCTCGGACTGCGGGAGAGATGGTGAGTCCCCCTCCCAAATCATCCTAACCTTTTTTATGACGTGTTTCAGCAGGTGACAGGAGGGGGCTCGTCTGGTCCCCATCCTCTCCCGCACTTCCTAATTCAAAATGGCCTGCTTTATTGTGTCGCCCAGCGAAGGGGGGAGGAAAAATTGTTACTGGTCATGCCCCGTATGAAGATGGATGTTGGAGCTGGCCCATTCGCACCCCATGGCAGGTCATCTGGGGGTAGAAAACACTGTGCAGCGGATCCGCAACCAATTCCACTGGACGGGCCTGGAGGCCGAGATGAAGCGGTTCTGATAAGCCTGCCTTACCTGCCAGGTGACCTCACCCAGAAAGCCTTCCCCCAGTCTGCTGATTCCACTGCCCATCATCGAGGTGCCCTTCGAGCGCATCGGGATGGACCTAGTGGGGCCGTTGCCTAAGTCTGCCCGGGGGCATGAGCACATCCTGGTGATCGTCGACTATGCCACCCGGTACCCAGAAGCAGTCCCACTCCGAAAAGCTACTGCTAAGGCCATTGCCCAAGAGCTCTTCCTTCTCTCCAGCACCCACCTTGAAACTGTTCACTTTTGCACCTTGTAAATAAATCCACCCTCCGGGGTCTTTATTTTGAGCCATCCTTGCCGTGTGATTCTTCACCCCGTGACAATACTGTCTGATGAGAAATAAAACCAAAAACCTATGTTTTTTTTGTTGCGTACCATTCATCAGTGTATTCACACACACAATCAGTACACAAACTTACTGACAGAGATGAACCTCATTCTTTTGCCTGAATACATAAAGAAACATTTGCACTGATGGGTGAACATAATGGCCTAATTTTGTAAATGTTATCTATTACATCTGCATTAATCTTGTGATCTAAAATATAAATGAATCACTTACGTTTACAAATTGAGTCTACAATAGCAGAAATAAGCATTTTAATGAAAGTATAGGTCCATGTTAAAAATGTTCATGAAATGAGATTTCATTAAATAAAAAAAAAAAATAGATTGTTGATCAATTTACTTTTAAACATGTTATATCCATATATTTTGTTCAAAAATCACAAATAATCTCAATTTTTACTAGACATTACATGATTATTTGATTTCTTTGTACAGTAGATTTAGATTGATCCATCAGTTTATACATAAATTAAATTAAAATAAAATTAACATAAAATTCATTCATCCAGCAACTTCACGCTCAAACTAATACTTCTCAACGCTTCTTAGTTTTTGTTCTGGTATTTTTGTTAAAACTGTTGGTTAAAAGTTCCTCTTGTAGGCTTAAGTGTTCTGTAGGCTGCTGAATTTTGCTCATGTTTTCCAGCTGCAACAGAATGCTTTGTAAAAAGACAGAATAAATATGTCTGACATCTAAATGTTTGACTTGATTTTTTAACCATATTGGAGTCAAAAATAGGAATCAATAAAAATCAGAATCAATAAAAAATATGGAAATCTGAAACAGAATCAATAAAATAACACCCGCCCTTACATGTCATAAAAACAAATGTCCAAATAAAACCACTTTAATTATGATATTTTTCAAAAATAATCATTTCTATAGAGCTGGACTTTTTAATAATCAGGAAGTTCAGCACTGAGAATAAAAACTAACCTGTTTGTTCCTCAGTATCTTCATCTTTGACTCTGCATGCTTTTTCAATCTATATAATATTTTTTGTGTGTTTGGACACTTTGTCCTGTTTAAGATTAGAATAAATAACAGGAAACAATCCATATTAAATATCTGGGTGTGGCTCAATCAGCTCCGTAGTTCAGTAGTCAGCCAGAGTGAGAGTTATACTAACCAACCATAACTAGCAATAAATAGCATACAATTATATATGAGTTTTTTTTTTTTTTTTTTTTTAATTAAAAGTTATATTTGGTATTTGCTGATTTGTAGATTACATTTAACAGATTACACTTTCATTAAAGCATTTGCAGTTGTTTTTTGTAAAATATGTCGTTACACATGTTTGTGTTTGTTGTTCTCGTTGCATTTACAGTGTTTTGAGCAGCAGGTGTTGTCAGTGTGCGTTGTCAGCAGAGTCATTGCGATGGATTTGATTCAAATGACTCGAAAAAGTTTTAAAAAGCTCCTGTTCTCCATCACTAATCGCTAGTGACTGAATTCATGTTAATGATAAACTGAATTACAATAAAGGGAGCGAAATGAGACGCACTTTTCTGTTACTTGAGTGGATGAGTTTTACTCACAAAATGACCTTCAATAATATCACTAGATAAAGCAAATACCTAGATAAAGTACAGTGTTACACTCGGTAATAATTCATTTAAGCGTTACATACATTTATCATATTGATTTAAATAATTCAAAGCACACACCTTTCTTCAGCTGAATAACAGATGGAGGATTGGGGCGGAGCCTTATGACGTCACCACACCAAAACAAAAGTCTCCACGCTGCAATCATAGAATTTTAAATTAGAAATCAAATATAAATAACAGATATGTGTTGAATTTAAGGGGTGAATTGCAGAGCTATCAAAACCCCAAACCTATTATTACCGTTGAGCTCTTATATGTACAGTAAAGAGCTTTCAATTCACAATAAACTATAAAGCATTTGTGATATTCTCAAGGATAAATTCTAGTATCTTGGTCTTCATTTTACAAAAGAATGGGGGAAAAACTGATGATTATTTTAAACTCATTAGCAAATTGTAGATCAAAATGTAAATATCTGGTTATAGAGAGATCAAACTACTTACTTTATTAACTGAAACTGAATCCTTATGATATAAAAAAAAATAATATGCAGTGCCCTCCACTAATATTGGCACCCTTGGTAAATATGAGAAAAAGTGGCTGTAAGAATAAATCTGCATTGTTTATCCTTTTAATCTTTCATTCAAAAAATTCACAATATTCTAACCTATCATTTAAGTAAAACCATGGAAAGCAGGGGGAAAATCTCTTAATGAAATAAATGTTTTTCTGTAGTTCATGTTGACCACAATTATTGGCACCCAATTATTGCAATGTCATTCATTCAAGATAACAGCTCTGTGTTTTCTTCTTTAATGCCTGAAGAGTTTGGAGAACACCTGACAAGAGATCAGAGACCATTCCTTCATACAGAAACAGATCCTTTAGTTTCCCAGCTCCATGCTAGTGCTTCTTCTCTTCAGTTCACCTCACGCATTTTCTATAGGGTTCAGGTCAGGCAACTGGGACGGCCATGGCAGAAGCTTCATTTTATGCTCAGTGACACATTTTTGTGTTGATTTTGATGTTTGATTTGGATCAATGTCCTGATGGAAGATCCAACCACAGCTCATTATAGAACTTCTAACAGATGCAGTCAGATTTAGATTTTTTATCTGTTGCTATTTGCTAGAATCCATGATGCCATGTATCTGAACAAGATGTCCAGGACCTCTGGCAGGAAAATAAGCCCACAACATTAAAGATCCAGCAGTATATTTAACCGTGGGCATGGGGTACTTTTTGTACCAAACCTATCTTGAGTGTTTGCTGCCAGAAAGCTCTTTTTTTTAGTTTCATCTGACCACAGAAGCCATTCCCATTTGAAATTCAAGCTGTGTCTGACAACTGAATATGCTGGAGTTTGTTTTTGGATGAGCAAGGAGGATTTTTCTTAAAACCCTCCTGAACAACATGTGGTGACGTAGGGGCTGTTCAAATTTTTTTTTTTAGTTTTCTGGCCCCAAGACTTAACTAATCTCTGCAATTCTCCTACTGTGATCCTTGGAGAGTCTTTGGACACTTAAACTCTCCTCCTCACCATGCATTAGGACAATATAGACACGTCCTTTTCCAGGCAGATTTGTAACATCTTTAGTTGATTAGAATTCTTAATTATTGTCCTAATGATGGAAATTGGGATTTTCAATGCTTTAGCTCTTTTCTTACAGCCACTTTCTATTTTGTGAAGCTCAATCTTGTTCTGCACATCAGAACTATATTATTTGGTTTTATTCCTTGTGATGGATGTTTAAGGAAATTTGGCCTTTGTGCTCCTCATATTTATAATCCTGTGAAACAAGATGTTATTGCTGGACAATATCATACTCCTAGTCATTCTAGTGTGCTAAATAAATGCAAATATGAATGGGAATATACTTAAGAGATATTTTACTCATCATAATTTCTAAGGGTGCCAATAATTGTGCCCAACATGCATATGAGAAAAACATTTATTTCATAACGTAAGTTTCCCCCCACTTTTAATTGTTTTACTTCAATGAAAGGTTAGCATTTTGTGAATTTTTTGAATGTAAGATCATAAAGATAAACAAAGCAGATATTTTCATAGCCGTCTTTGCTCATATTTACCAAGGGTGCCAATATAAGTGGAGGGCACTGTATATGATAATGTAATGTTATTTTATCTCAGATTCTCCTCAGAATATTAAGGCAAGAAATCAGATTTCAGCATTATTTGGTTAACGTGGATTATATTAAAGGTCCATGACTGTGAAGGATTACAACAAATTTTGTGCTGTCTAAACAGAAAACTTAAATTATGCAAATATTTTCATTACATAATATTCAGTCTTATTCACTAACCGTGATACTGAAATAACAGCTACAAACAGAAATGGCTGTGTATCAATGAGCTGCTGTAAATAACATAAGATCTGGTTCACATGAATGCTTCCCTGAAACCGTTGAGAAAAACACAACAGGTGAAAGTCAACAGAGCATTTCAATGTTTTTGTAAATTTGGGTTGCGTACATTTTTTATTTAAATTTTTTCTTATATGCATATTTTCTAAATAGTATATGCACATTTTTGCATGTCATTTTGATTTTAAAAAAGCCAGTATTTCCATCATGAGCCATTAATTCACCAAACCTTGTTATAGTACCATATACTGTACTAAAAAAAAATAAAATACAAATATTATAACATTTAACGTTACTATCTCAGTAAATATGCAAAGCAAAGTTACGTGCATATAAAGTATTCAGATTTAAAATGATATTTGCAATATTTATACTGGTGTCTCCTCTTTTTTAGCATTGAATGCT
>NW_026129561.1:0-29922 GCF_022985175.1 Labeo rohita | reverse complement strand
CAATGTCTTGTAGAAAATACATGATGATATAAAACTTAATTATTTTTTAATAAAGACGTTATACCTGGAACCAGGTTGTGTATCTCCACTCTTAAATTGTAATGGTGCACCCATAGATGCTTCACTCTTCATAGAGATACAGCTGGGCTCTGGTTCTGATCTCTTATGATGAACTGAGCTAAAAAAAAAAAAAAAAAAAAAAGAATGATAATCCACAACAAAATCAATCATAAGATCTTCAGTATGTAATTCTGATGTATGTCTGCACTATCATTGTATGTCTGTACTTTCTTCTGCACTTGTGTGTGTAAACATTCTTGGTAATTAAACTCTTTCTGACATATGACCTTATAAATGAAAAGCTCTTAAGGAGCTTTAATGATATTTGCTTTTGATAAATATTAAACTTCAAAAAACATACACAATAATGTTTTTTTTCTATGACATAAAAAGCTTTAATGTGTTACCCAAAGTACCTGCGTTCTGAAATTAAATCTGCAGATGTTTGAGAGTCATCCTTGATGGATCTGAACAGTTTAAGCTTCACCGTTTGCTCTAGATGAAAGTAAAGAACAATCACAAAATCTACAGTAATTAAACAGCCTTATATTGTCATAAATCTTTTTATTAAACATATGAAGATATTCTGTATTATAAAGAAGCAATTCTGTCTGTATAAAATGGTAAAACACCAACTCTGTACATTTGTATGCACTTTCATTTTTGAGAGTGGCACAACATTCAACTTGATCTCAAGCCAAATTCACAAAGAAAAAAAAATCTAGTGGGTTCCTGTTCCTACTAAATATATGGTAATCTGTAGAACTATGGAAAATACTGAATAACAAATTTCATAACCCACAATCCATATATTCAGAGATTTAAACTCCAAATGATCAGTTAATCAAGTCATTACATTATGATTGTCAGCTGAACATATTTTATCTTGGATTTTATTTAGTCATATATTTATTCATTGTTAGTTAGTTAGTTATTGGCATAACAAATGTTTTACAAACACAGCTGCAAAAGCCAAATAAAGATCAAGATAAAAAAAAGTCAAGGTTCACGTGTTTAAGTGTTTGATTAAATTTTCAGATGAAATTAGAGCTACTGTGATAGACCATGATCTTGTGCAAGGAATGACAGAGGCAGCACAAAGAGCCTGATATTAGCAGATTGTCTGTGGCCACCAAAATTAGTTGGAAAGTTCAAAAGAAGAATGGAAGTGTTTTTTGACACTGTATTTTTTATAAACTGTATTTTGACCATTTCAATATATTCTTGTGTAGAACTGCAAGAATACAACACCACAAGTTACAGTTTTTCTGAAATGCTAAAACAAATTTTTTGAAACCACTTATTTTCTCAAACCTTAAACACAAATTCAGATGTTCAAACTAAATTCACTGAACCCCTGACTCTACTGGCAAAATCAAACAATCGCTTCAAAACCATTTCACCTGTACTCAAAAGTAAACAAAGCTTTTAAATCATTCGCACATTAGTCAATAATTAGTCAATAAACAATGATTGTTTAAGAATACTTGCTCGAACTTGTGATGTGTATCCTGAAGAAGGCTGTGTATGCCGAAACGCGTAGATCTACACTTATAATTGTTTTAATGATTTAGCCCAGTCCATGAAAGGCTTTTTTTCTACACGAGTGCCTTGGAATATTTCATTTTTCAATATACACACTACAGATCATTCATTAGACACTATATCAAAAAACACAGTGTTCAGTGCATGTAGTTACAAAAAAGAAAAGAATGCAAACTGTAAATAATAATAATTTTTCAATAAAAAAAGAAAGAAAAATATAAATATGTATACATATGCACGTATGTATGTATATATGTGTGTATTCATACACACACATACACATCACGTCTTGGTCAAAGCTAGAGACTTCTACATCTACATCAGCAAAAAACCTTCTGGTGTGGCAGATCCAGCCTTGACAAGACAGTACATCTGTTCTTCCACCCTAACGTGGTGATCTTGCTGATCTACACAGAATATATTGAAATTACAGTGTATAAAATATACAGTGCAAAAAAAAGTTCTCTTCCATTCTTCTTTTGAACTTTCCAAATGATTAAGGTGGCCACAGAGAATCTGCTCAAATTTGCCTGAATTCTTTGTGCTGCTTCTGTCGTTCCATGCACAAGAACATGGTCTATCACTGTAGCTCTAATTTCATCTGAAAAGACTGTTCTTGCTTTTGCTCTTCCTCATCCTTCTCTTCCACTACATCATATTTAGACTCTCCTGTACCTCTCATATTGACAGAGGCACCTGTGTCATCTGTACACATAAATATTTAAAAACAAGTGTGAAGAATTTTGAATTATTGTGTGTAAACGATGACAGCCATGTTGCAGTTGTGCTTAACTTTAGCTTTCTTGTGTTTAGGGTTTTGCATCACAAAGCAAATTACATCTTAGTAAGTGAGAATGTATGTAGAGTTTTGCAAAGAATGCATGAAATCTGCAAACAGTGTCTAAACTGCCTTAACCTGTTTAGGGTTTTACATAAAGAGAAAATACTGTATATAGTAATTTAAAAATGTGTGTGCAGACTATATACACTCATACATATGTTTTTTTTTTTTTTTGTATATTCACCACACTTAGGTGTGATTTCTTTTGAGTGTGTGTATGTTTATGTATCTTTTTTATTGCAAAAATAACAACTGTACAGTAAACATTTTTTTTTTTGTAACTACATGCACTGGACACTGTTCTCCAATTTTTGACATAGTGTCTAATGAATAATCTGTAGTGCATATATATTATTGACTAATGTGTGAATGATTTGAAAGCTTTGTTTAAGTTTGAGTACAGGTGAAATGGTTTTAAAGTGATTGTTTGATTTTGCCAGAAGAGCCATTTTAAGAAATAAAGTCTGTCTGGTTAGTAATAAGTGAAGCTGGTAATGCTGTTTGTGGATTTGTTTATCATCTGCTGAGAGGATGATCAAATCTCTTGAGAGATTTAATGTCTTCTTTTATATGCAGTTGATTTCAATGAAAGTAATGTGACTGCAATCTGTAGTTGTTGTGTTTCTGTTCATTTTTTTTGTTTTTCCTTCCTTCAGTGAGTCTGCTTAACAACAGGTCTTCATCATTAATGTTCAGTGAGCACTTAATCATTTAATTACCTCATTAACTGGACCCATATGGTCACAAAATAATGATTATTTTTCTGTGTTTTGCGCAGGTCCTGGAATACTGTATGTGTGGTTTTATAAATCTGAAAATGTGTGTACATATGAACTCTGCCTTTTATGCATAAATACTTTTAGGATAAAATCTGTGTAAGGTTTTATACATGAGGCTAATAGTCAGAACTGTTAATATGTACTATCAGATGTATAATCTCTAATGTCTTGTTGTGCATTTATCTTACCTTTGTTGTTTCTCCTGAACATGATGATATTCTTTATTTTTCTTTAGTCTTCAAATGACCTTCTCTGACTCCTGATATCGTTCATTTATGTAGGAGATTAAATGGATTTTCTGTCAGTAACACAGTTTTCTTTTCCTTTCTATATCATGAGTGAAATATGTATTTTAAAATGCATAAAGACAGTTTTACATTAATTCTGCTGTTCTTTATTTTGTATCATGTTAATGGAAAAAATCTCTTTACAGCAGTACTTCTAGCATTTATAATATAAAGATAATATT
Organism: Labeo rohita; assembly: GCF_022985175.1. Classification (NCBI taxonomy): domain Eukaryota; kingdom Metazoa; phylum Chordata; class Actinopteri; order Cypriniformes; family Cyprinidae; genus Labeo; species Labeo rohita. The sequence goes on along the minus strand of NW_026129561.1, from coordinate 26,228 downwards.
TATACTTTCTAACACTCAACACAGTTTACACTCATTTGGTTTGAAGACAATCGTGTCAAGCAAACTTTAGCGAAACTAAGTGATGTTACTACAGTTATTAAATACACAGATTAAATTAAACTCTTTATTTAGTGTTGTTTTTTATATTGTTTTTTGTTTATTTATTGTTTATATTGTAAAGGGTCTTATTCAGATTACCTGTAAAGATTCCTGCATGTCAAGTCATTGTTCGTTTTCAGGAAAGCAGCAAGAGATTTGTTTGTGTCTTTTGGGTGGAGTCGGTGATTTTACAGAGGTCAAAGATTTCTTTTATTTCTGTACTCAGGCAGATTCAGGTAATAAACGTGAACTACAAACTGAGTAAATCAGTGCTCAATATATAATATATAACTGATTTGTATGTGTACAGTTTATTATACTTAATGTATTCTTTTTTTTTTTTTACAGTTTTTGTATAAAAATAATTCAGCTACATTTTTGCTATTTATTTTTACGTGAGTATTCAAATTACATAAAAGCATTAGACAAAGACACTGCCACTAGGCATGGATAAAAGTGAGATTTAACAGCACAGAAGGGAGCTCCAATACATAATCAGTTATTGCTAAATACACTAATCAGCCAAGTAAAGCCTTTACATTTCGGTCAAAGAATTATAACAACTAACTTTTCGAGACATAAAACCGAGCTTGCACAAAAAAGCTACACCGACATTCCAGTGTAATACAAAAGCAGAAAGCAGTGAAAGAAAAATGGATGAACACGACAGCAATTCTCCTATTTCTCTGAGTGCACTCAGAGCAGAACTACATACGTCGAGAAGCAGTGATTAAAGACATCAAATCGCAAATGGAAAACCTCCACTTGGAGATGCAAAATAATCGTGAGTAGATGAAAGAAGACCTGAGGGTGCTGCGAGAGGAAAGTTTCCCGGAGCTGGCCGCCTTACACAAAGCGCAGGCCGAATCGACGAACGAGTACACGGAGATGGGGAAATCCCTGACTGACACGATGGAGAGAGTGGCTGTTCTTGAACAGTCTCATGAGCGCATGGCTAAAGAACACAAGAAAATGCAGGAGAAATGTATGGATTTGGAGAATCATAGCCCGAGGCAGAATTTAAGATTCATCGGGATTCCAGAAGGAGTGGAGGCTGGAAATCTGGTTCAGTTCATCAAAGACCTGCTGCTGGAGTTATTCGGAGCTGATGACTTCGGGGGTTCCAGCATGACTGTAGATCATGCGCACAGGACTCTCATGCCAAAACCGAAATCGGGAGATAGTTTATTGTGAATTGAAAGCTCTTTACTGAACATATAAGACAGAAAGCTTTTTCAAACAAAGCTCAACAGTAATAATAGGTTTAGAGTTTTGATAGCTCTGCAATTCACCCCTTAAATTCATCACATATTTGTTATTTATATTTGAGTTCTAATTTAAAAAATCTATGATTGCAGCGTGAGGACTTTTATTTTGGTCTGGTGTGGTGACGTCGTCAGGCTGCGCCCAATCCTCCATCTGTTATTGGGCTGAAGAAAGGTGTGTGCTTTTAATTATTTAAAGTGTTTAATTCAATACAATAAATGTATGTAACGCTTAAATGAATTATTACCGAGTGTAACACTGTACCTTATCTAGTTTATTTGTTTTATCTAGCGATATTAATGAAGGTTATGTGAGTAAAGCACATCCACACACAAGTAACAGAAAGGTGAGTCTCATTTCGCTTCCTGTACTGTGAATCAGTTTATCATGAACACGAATTCAGTCACTGGCAATTAGTGATGGAGAAAATGAGCTTTTTGAAACTTTGAGTCATTTAAATCAAATCCATCGCAAAATGATTCAGTGATTCGAAGCGCTCGAATTGGCGCACACTGATGACACCTGCTGCTCAGAACAGTGTAAATAGGCTCCTTTGAGATGAGCAAATTCTGCGCAGAATCGATCACCAGTGATCACCGCAAGATACATGTCGGTTAGAAATGTGTCCGAGTTACGTCCGCCTTACTCTGATGTCATGCTGACCTGTGCCAAAAAACTCTCGCGATGACGAGGCGGCTGTGTCGGATTGAGCAGTCGAGCGCAGTTCTCCACCGACTGCGCTGAACAAAAGCACGATGGGAAACGCCTGGATGACGACACAGCTTAAAGCTTATTGGTTCAGACAACAAAATACTTTATCTGTGCGAATGCGACCTGCGTAGAATTTCCCAATGTAATAAGTAAATTAACCGATGAACTGATCAAAATAATTGTCATTTTTGCCAGATTGCATTGCTGTGTTGTATCTCAGTAGAATTTTGGTACAGCAGACTCAGACTCACTGGAGAGACCCAATTTCTTTTGATGATTTTTTTTTACTAGTTTTTTTTGTTTTTGTTTTTTTTTTTACAATTTCAGCTCAGGGTGTTTTTATGTTTGTTTGTACCGATAGAGAATGTTACAAAGCGGACCAAATGCGGACGCAACAGGACGTTCGCAACGTCCGTTTGCTAGGATGACAATTCTTCCCGTTGTCCTCTAACCTAAAACAACAAAATGAACTCATTCAGTAGTAGTATGATTTTATATGTCTACCATCGTTTATCTATTGCAAAAGATTTGCAAATACTGCTGACAATTTGGATTTAGACCATGCGGTCTGAAATTTAGCGCACATACGAAGATATCCGTACCAAATGGGCTTTTTTTGCCGCATGTGAGTCTCAGTGTGTGTTTTTACCATATGGAAATTCAATATTTCAGTTAAATATCTGTCAGTATTATATACTTTTAATCGTTTCAACTTTACGTGCTAACCTTAGTTGCAAAAGTGTTTAGGCTAACGGCCAGCAGCTGTACACGACGGACAGCCTCAGCAAACGTTTTAAAAGATAAACTTGTTTTTTGTAATATAAAATGCAAGTATTACGAGATACACAGTGGTTACGGTAGTTAATGTCTACAAATATACAAGTATAAATACCTTTTTGACCGGACAAAAGCGAAAAACCGTGTTTGAGGAAATCACCGGTAAGACCATTAACTGTCACTCAATGGCTCAGCGTTGCCATGGATACATGTGCGTACCCTAAAGTGATGTCACTCGATCACGAGCTCATTTGATTGGCTATATTACACTTTTATTTTTGCGCTGCACCTATAGCAGTCTTAAATTCAACAACTAAAAAAATAATTTTCCTAAATAACTTTTCTTGTCAGCTTACCAACAGTTTGATATGTAAATATTAAAAAGTAATAATTAATTTATTTGTCTTACCTGTGTTTTCCACTTTCTTTTCTGTTCGTCATGTTTTCCTTGGCTGCATTCATCACTCTTCAGGGATTTAACCTTATTTTATTTATGTATGGGGAATACATAGGGCCTGATTGTAGCCTATGTTCAATTACATTATTTAAGTGTATGTTGTTTTTGATGTTTAAATACTGAAAACAGACTCGTGATTTGATGACATCTTGAATTACAGAAGTTACTTTTTCTTTTGCAGTAATGAAAGTTATTAATATTAACATCATTTTACAATGAATTCAAATCTATTGTTAATACTATAGTATAATAGTAGTAGTAGTAGTAATAATAATAATAATAATAATAATGCCAATCTTTGCATTGTGCATTCCATTATCACAGTTAAAAAAGGGATTTTATTTTATGGAATAATACCCTTTAAATTCAATGTGGGTTTATTTTTAGTTTATTTGTCTTTAATTTAATTAACTCTGTCTGAGTTGCAAGGTTTCAGGTCTGATGATAAAGTCCAAGCATGGGCGACTAGATGTTTCAAGTGTTCTTATGGAAATAGCAGATAAGGGACGAAACAGGGACGTTCGCAAACTGGTTCGGAATGTCCTCCAAATGTCCGCCAGCGAACGTCAAAAAGAGGCCCAAATGCGGACGTAAGTGAACGTCCTCAGAACGTCCGTGAGCGAACGTTACAAAGCGGACCAAATCCGAACGTCATCAGAACGTCTGACATCGAACGTTATAAAGCGGACCAAATACGGACGTCCTCCGAATGTCCGCCAGCGAACGTTACAAAGCGGACGTACTGCGGACCTAAACCGACGTTTGCAACGTCCGGGGGACGTTCCCTGTTTGCTGGGATATTGCCGTTCTTTTCTAAAATGTTTTATTTTTTTAATATAATATCATGTGATTATGTGTTTAAATTATGCATGAATATTCCCAAACACTATGCCAGTGCGATCTCTGCCTGAGATATGTGATTGTTGTCATATTTCTATAAATATCTAAAATACACGTTTGTATTAAAGTAAAAATGGATGATAAATACGCCTTTCGTATGGAATTAAATAGCAAGCACTTTGAGTGTCTTGTTCATCATATTTATTTTCATATAAAAACAACAGAGCTGAAATTATATCATGTTTATTAGCAACACAGCACGTGAGTGTGATAACGCGATATCCGCCTTTGATCTCGTAGGTATCTGTTTTACTTGGAGAGGTCAGAACTGTCCGTCTTGACTGCACTTATTTCACTCCTCCCCTCACTGCAGCCGCCTACTCTCGCCTACATTTCAGGCGAGGCCCATCTCAAACGAGCCTAATGACTTTTACAAAACAGCTGCAAGTGCTGTAATGAAAGTGTAATCTGTTAAATCTGATCTGCAAATACCAAATATAAATCTTAATTAAAAAAAAAAAACCTCGCATATAATTGTATACTATTTATTGCTAGTTATGGTTGGTCAGTATAACTCACTCTGTTTGACTCCCTTATTGCTGAATGAATGAATTTCATTATGTATAAACTGATTAGTTTGTGGATCAATCCAAATCTACTCTACAAAGAAATCAAATAATCATGTAATGCCCAGTAAAAATTTAGATTATTTGTGATATTTGAACAAAGTATAATATAAAATATAACGTTTAAAAGTAAATTTATCAACAATCTATTTTTTATTTTATTTAATGAAATCATTGAAATCATTTCATGAACATTTTTAGTTAACATGGACCCTATAGTTTCATTAAAATGCTTATTTCTGCTATTGAAGACTCAATTTGTAAACGTAACTGACTCATTTACATTTTAGACCACAAGATTAATGCAGATGTAATAGATCAGGCCATTATGTTCATCCATCAGTGCAAATGTTTCTTTATATATTCAGGCAAAAGAATGAGGTTCATCTCTGTCAGTCAGTTTGTGTAGTGATTGTGTGTGTGTAGACAATGATGAATGGTACACAACAAAAAATGTTGGTTTTTGGTTTTATTTCTCATCAGAGAATATATATAAAAAACTTTATCAGTGTTAAATCCTATATAAATGGATTACCAATTTAACTATTAAACTTTAAATACAAAAAAAAAAAAAACAAGATTTACTTCAAAAGGCTTGGACAACCTATGCAATAAAGGCTTTGTGCTTATGCAGACATGACAAGTATAAACCAATGTTTAGGTCATTTTAAAGCCTTGTGTGTAAATGTCACATCTTCCTGAGTCTAGGGTTGGTGAGAGGCAACTTAAAAAGTCATTCTTCTCTCTCCACACAAGAACATCACAAGATCACAACAATAAACCATGAGTTAATTTAAAAGGAAGCAGTGAACTTCAGGAGGGGTCTGTCCAACATAAAAAAAAAGAGTACACTGATTTAACATGGCAACATTTATAAGCTGGAAAAAGTCTGCTCTGTTAACAGAAAGTTATCATCAAAAACTGCTGTCAATACAACACCCAGGTTCTTTACAATGTTAATATCTTTGTTTTGCCAGAATTTAATAATTACTTACCGGCTTTGATAACATCAATACAATCCGCTGAGGCCCAGAGATAATGGGCCTCATTTATCAGTCTAACATAGAAACAAGCACAGATCTGAGTGCACAAATAAACTTATGACAGAGTTCATGTGTGAATCATGAAACATTCATATACAGCCAATCCCATTGTGCGCAAGATTATATGTTAATAAATGTGGTGGCAGAAAACAATCGTCATTTGAATATCACACCCCTAAAAACACCCTGGTTTAAAAGTCTTGCCCCTAGTTTACGACCAGGAGAAACTTGACCTGGCCAAAATGAAACAGAAATCTCATGAAAGAGAAATTGATCTTACTCTAAAAACACCCTTTAACCTCAATTTCAGAACGAGAATGAAAAATGAGTAGCTATAAAATTTTACATTAAACTATGAAGTAAAACAAATTAGGTTATAGTGGCATTCATTATAAACAGAATACAAACATCAAATGAATTGGATGCACAAGCCTGAAGGAGGGCCCAATTTTCGGTCGTACGTTCATTTTGTAAATAAGGCTCCTGGAGTTCTTCAGGTTGTGTAGGAAATATAAAACTGAGAATCACTGGCACATATAGATTTAATGTTTATGTCTCTAAAAATCATGCAGTGTGAACCTGGAATTAAAGAGCAGGGATGTAAGTTAGACAAGAATATCTCAGCTTGAGCGATTGAGGTGTTGTGTTGCTGGATGTAATAATGAACATAGTGGTTGTCATTTACTCCCGACATCTGAGCCGCTGAAGATGCAGTGGATTAAGTTTGTTTGTGAAGGGAATGCACCTCCCGATCTACATATATCCGTCTATGTTCGTGCAAATCATTTATGATTCAGCTTCACTTACAGCAGAAGTGAGTATACTTTTTTTTTTTTATTAATCTTTGTGATCACCTTTCCTAATAACGTGCTAGTTAGCAAGTTTAGTGGCTAAACAGGCTCATCACTCCACAAAGAGAAGAGAGGGGTGGGGCGGGGCGAGCAGAGCTCATTAACATTTAAAGCAACAGAACAGGATCAATTTTGCAGAGCTGATTTTGGCAAGGTAAAAAAAGGTGTTATTTACACTACCATTGAAAAAATCTTAACCAAAGCATGTTATTGTCACACCCCTGTGGACTGTTTTGTTGGTTTCGCCCTTCTGTGCCCTTATATGGTCTTTCCTGTTCCGTTTCTTGTTAAGTCTTCATTGGTTAATTACCCACACCTGTTTTTGTCTGGTTAGCACCCCTTTATAAGTTTTATTCAGTGCCTTGGTTTTTGTCTGTTCTTAAAGTTAGTGAGTGTGTGTTCCCCTGCTGTTCCTGTCTGTTCCTGTACCCTCATTTGGATTTTATGATTAAAGCCATTATAGACTTTTCATTAAGACCCTAAAGAATCATATCAACTTGTGGAAAATGGGCACCCGAAGACCCCTTTCAAGAAGGTTCAAGAATGAATGACACAGATCCATCACCCTTGTTTAAGAAACACAATTTTTCCCTTTTAATCGAGACACGAACAAGAAATGTATTCTTACAGATTATATGGTATTAATCAGTTATAGATATTCAAAACAATCTATCCAGTTTCACTGATGATTATGCAACATTCTTGACTTCACTAAAAAGAAAATCATGAAATGGCATGTAGTCTTGAACAGTTTTTGTTTACACATATGCGACTTAAAAAATTTAATTAGTATCTGATAAAATTATGAAAGGACATTCAAGAAAATGGATAGGAAATCATCGGGAAACCCACAAAAGCATCACACACATCTGCAGGACCAAACTTTGCCCACCCTTTTTTCTTTAAAAATTAATGTTTATTCACAATTATTGTATTTAGGTTCTTCATAATGGTGGTTTATGGAAGAGCGGCTGGCCACAGGTATCTGCAAGAAAAAAATGTATACAATCAGCTTCCTTGCTTATTGAAAAGGATACATTGTGATTGTGTGTATTGTACTGTTTCATCCATATTAATGTTTCATTCACAGTAACTGCCTTTCAAAACACTCTTACTAGCAAACTTTTGATATGCATGTCTTCTTATTCAGTTTAATACATTTCTCTATTATTTAATCTGACTCATCTTAACCCTTGTGTGTCAATAAAAAAAAGTTACACATACTGTAGGTCCTTAGTGGACTAAAATGTCTGTGTCAAAAAAAACTGTCATAAAAATTGGAGCTTGGGAGCACAGACTTAAGTTTGGTCTCATTTTAAAGAAGACCCATGGCAGACTAATGTTGAAGTAGAAAAGGTTTAAAAAGTGAAACCAGATAAAAAGTTTATAGAGGTTTAAGTTTATGAAAAGACTTTATGAACAACATTTTATATACAATATATATTTTATGAAACATGTTGAACTCTAAACTCACTAGGAAATCAAAGCCATAAATCTAAGTTGTGTTCAAAATTTGAGGTTGATATCTCAAAAAAGGAGCTTTCAGTAAGATTTTGTTTGGGTGCAGTACCAGATTTTCCCCATTAGATGCCAGCAAAACTGCACTGGTGCACACAGTGGTTGGATTTGTGATTTGCAGTTGAATTTCTCTCTCTCGAATATTACAAGCACACACACATTTTTTTTATGACACGCATACAAACCACACTCTGACATCCATACCAACATACCCACACAATTATATCTGCACTATTTATCCAGTTTCCTCTATAATATGCAGAAGCAGAAACAGAAATGAAGCAAGTATTTGCTTTATTGTCCAAATCTGGAAAAATTGCAATATCTGGTGAAAAAAAATGGTAAAAAAAAAAGCCTTGCCAACAGAATGGAAGTCTATTAACAAAAAATGCATCATTTTACAGTTAAATGGCAATGTGATTAAACAAAGCAGTTTTAATGAGTTTCAGTGTAGACATTTTTGTCCTTAAAGTCCTGAGAGGAACATTTTTTGTACCTAGTGCAAAATATATTTATTAAAGGAAATGGGGGTGAAATAGTAAAATTCCAATAAAAATACACACCTGTGCAAAAATGTATGCACCTGGCAATAACACAGTCAAAATGGGAAAGAAGAAAAAAAAAAAAAAAAAAAAAACTGAAAAGGACAGAAATGTCCAAAAGGTTGCACAAGGGTGGTTAACCCTAAGTTATGGAGACAAAATGTCCCCACAAAAATGGCAATATCTGAAATCCTTGCCCATGTGAGAGATGTTTTTTTTTCTTTGAGACAAAACATAATTTTTAGGTTTAGGAGTACGGTTAATGTAGGAGGATAGAATATACAGTATAAAACTCATTGCTCCTGTGGAATGTCACCATGATGATAGGAATATAGGTGTGCGTGTGTGTGTGTGTGCGTGTGTGTGAAATCACTGGACCGACTATTGGCTTGTTAGTAGCATTACAAATGTGTGCAGAACAAAATAACAAAATGAATGAAAGTTATAGGCCTTCATTAATATTCGACAAAGCTAGAGATAAAATGTTATGCCAGTTACTGGTTTTAAAACTTTCATCTTCCACTTCAGAGTGGAAGGACAGACAGACAAACTACTAGGCCCATATAAAGTAATAAATAAAAATGCATGTAGTTACCCTGTTCCACTCTGTGAGAGTTAAATAAGTGCATGCCCAGATCTCAGATTCCTCTAACCAAGTTTCAACCTACATCTGATGTTATGATTTCGATTAAATGCGTCGGCTGTATTGGTTGATAAGCCAACATGATTTCGATGTTGAATCAATGTTTTATTTTCGACGTAATAATGTTCTGATGTACCAAACAAATAATGAACATTGATTCAACATCGAAATCTGATTGACGAACAACACTGACCTTTGCAACCAAAAATCAACATTGAATCAACGTCTACTTGCTATCTGGGTTTCTTGTTTTGATTGTGTATACATGTGTGTGAATGAGGGAAAGATATGTATTCCCTTATGAATGGAATATTGGATTATTTGATGCTTTGGAAATATCGCTATTGCATGTTACCTTGCAAAATTGTTCCATGTGCTGGAAATTAACAGGATATTTCTGTAATTCTTGCATTTGATGTTTTTGTGGTTATTTATTGAATTTAAGTTATTTATTGAACTACCAGAATACGGCCGCTAAATAATGAATGAATTGTCATGAACATGGTAATATGGTTCATTTTAAATTGAAATTGTGATATATTTAAATCTAAAAAAAAAACAACAACATTGACAGGCATTTATTTAAGCATATTAGGTTAATTGCATATATGTATATAAGGACAGATTTCTGTTTATTAAAATTGTATAATAAAAATACACACTCCACATGATTTCACACATGATGTGAATGTAAAATGGTTTCACACTTAATTAGTTAACTCATAACATTCACTGAAATGTTGCATACCGAGCTGAAATCTTCTATCTTGCGTGGAACAATTGAACACTGAACTGGCTGTGAAAGTCATGGGTTAAGAAAATATACTGACTTAGGTGGTTTAATTTTTTGTTGTTGTTCATTTATTTTAATGAAATATTTGTTTATTTCTAACTTCTGCATAAGTAAAGCTATAGTGGATCGAGGTGTGTGGAGTGTGTTTGGGCTTTGTAGATCTCTTTGCACTGTACATTTGCATTAAACTGAAGTTAAATGATATTCCTCTGCAGCCTTTTTGCTTTTCATTACAGAAATAAAATGAGAGGAAAACACTGGTATAGATTGCAAATCAGGCATGAAATGTCACATGATGTGAATTGTTCCATGTTTCATGTCTAGTTACCAATGTCTGTTAATACAGGTAATACAGTCAAAAATTTACATACAACAAATGTTAATTTTTTACCAAAATAAGAGGGTTCATACAAAATGCATGTTATGTTTTTATTTAGTCTTGACCTGAATATTTCACATAAAATGTTTACATATAGTCCACTATTATAGAGAAAATAATAGTTGAATTTTTAAAAATGACACTTTTGACACAGAAGTTTATATCCCTTTGATTCTTTATACTGTGTTGTTACTGAAAGATCCACAGCTGTGTTTTTTGTTTTTTTGTTTAGTGCCTGCTGTTCTTCAGAAAAATCCTTCAGGTCCCACAAATTCATTGGTTTTTCAGCATTCTTGTGTATTTGGACCCTTTCCAACATTGATGGTATGATTTTGAGATCCATCTTTTCACACTGAGGACAACTGAGGGACTCATATGCAACTATTACAGAAGGTTCAAACACTCACTGATGCTTCAGAAGAAAACAGAATGCATTAAGAGCCAGGGGGTAAAAACTTTCTGAATTTGAAGATCATTTTAAATTTAACTTTTGTCTACTGGGAAATTTGTAAGTATCTTCTGTAGCTTCTGAAGGGCAGTACTAAAAGAAAAAATGTAATATTTAGGGCATAAAAAAAACATCATTCTGTTAAAAAGTTTACACCCCAAAGCATGTGTTTCCTTCTGAAGAATCAGTGAGCATTTGAAACTTCTGTAATAGTTGCAACTATCAGAAAAAAAGGTACAAAAAGTACATATTTGTACCTAAAGAGTCCATATTGATCTAGAGCTGTAATCGGACCTTAAAAGTTAGGCCTGACAGTGCCCGAGCCCGACAAGTACATTTTGATTGACAGCTTTTTAAAAGCCTGAACCCGTTTACAGCCCGACATTATTCAAATGTGCGCAAGCACACAGCTCTTTTGCCTTTTGTCAAGAATGAGTCATTTATACATGTTTTAACATAATTTATTCATGACTAACTTAGGCTATAGGACACTTGGAAGTTGGAACAAAGAAATAAAATAAGTCCTCTGTAACATCGTTACATCTCAGCACTCTAAATAGGCCTAGGCATACACTAGGTCAACGCGCCAATAAAAATCTTTGGTAACGCTTTCTGTAAAGTCTGTATTTATAATACATTATAAGGGTATTCTTAAGGCATTATAATGAATGCATAATGCATTATAAAAAACCTTATAGTGTGTTGTATCATCTCATGAGTATTCATAAGAACAGTTTTAATGTATTATAATTTTTACCGATTTGTGGTTATAGCTTTTAAGAGTATGATTACCTCCTCATAGTTATAACGTATTATAAGTCTCATATCTTGCCATGTTACGCATGTCACTTTACTTAAAGCATACAAACTCCACTTATAAGTAATAATAATAATATTTCTCAAAGAGCCATAAGATCAGGTATCAGATCAAATGAAAGTGTAATATGACACATTTGTATTATCAGTTTGATTATTTTGATGATACTGCATGTCAGCTAGCAGTAATTATTATTAGTAGTATGCTAAATATATGCTAACACTGTATTTTGATGGTTCCCCAAAAGACAAACTGATTATAAGTAACTTTGCAAGTACGTGAACCTGCTACCTAGCCTAACCTTAACCTACGTCTACTAATACTCTAAGGCAGTGGTTTCCAACCATGTTCCTGGAGGCCCCCCAACACTGCAAATTTTGCATCTCTCCTTTGTCTGACACACCCATTTCAGGTCTTGGAGTCTCTGCTAATGCTCAACCTCGCCTCAACGCGACGGTGAATAGCAGCTGAAATTTAATAAAAGAATAATGCCGACATTAGCCTATATACTCTGTCTACATTATGCATTTAAGACTAAATAATATTTAGTTATAATTTGAAAAACCTTTAGTCACCAAGATTAGGCTACATGTTTTTGTGGAGGAAATTAATTGAATCCACGGTAGATGGCTTCAGCGCGGTCCTGCGCTCACTGATGCTGCGTCCAGCAGCACTGAACACCCTTTCACTGCTGCTGCTACTGGCGGGGCCAGTACTGCATAGTACTGATCTGGCTAATTTTGCAAGTTTTGCACATTTTGCCAAAACGTAATTGCCAGAGGCAAACCTTAACCTCAACATCCATTTTCGCGTCTTTCTCGCACTAATCGAAACGCATCACATGACCGCTCATTTACCGTGCAAGCCGGAGCGCAAACCAATGCCTGGCCTGAGCCCGTGTAAAATGATATAAATTAAGCCCGAACCCGACCGAACCTGTCGGGTCCTGTCAGGTTCGGCCAAAGATCTTCAGCTCTATATTGATCCCTCAAAGTACATATTAGTACCCAAAAGATACAAAAGTGTACCTTTTGAAAAGGTACTGCCCCAGCTTTTGTACTTTTTTTTTGAGAGTGTATGGAAACATGTAAAGTTGACTAAGTAAATAAAAAATAAAGTGTCATGAAGGAAGAGTAACATTACTGTTTTTCTCATCATAATCATAATTATGTAAAAACAGAGATTTTTGAGTTTTAATATTCCTCATTATCACAACTTTGTTTAGGACATTTGAAGTTGTTTACTTTTAAATATGACACTGGACCACAAAACCAGTCATAAGGGTCAATTTTTTAAAATGAAGATTGGTATATGATACAACAATATTTGGCCGAGATACAACTATTTGAAAATCTGGAATCTGAGGGTGCAAAAAAATCGAAATACTGAGAAAATTGCCTTTAAAGTCACCCAAATAAAGTTCTTAGCAATGCATATTACTAATCGAAAATTAAACAGGAAATTTACAAAATATCTTCATGGAAAATGACCTTTACTTAATATCCTAATGATTTTTGGCATAAAAGAAAAATTTATAATTTTGACCCATGTATTGCTGGCTATTGCTACAGATGAAAATTTGCAAAAACAGATAACTCATGGGTTTTTTTAATTTTCAAAAATCAGTTTTTTTTATGATGTTATCATGTTTTTATTATGTTAGATTTTTTTTTTACCAAAAAAACAACAAAAAACAAAAACACTCACAACTGCTGTTTGATTTAAATTAATTTGAATGCACAATAAAACTTACAGTGACTTACAGTGAAAGAAACATGAAAAGACCATGGCAGGTGATGTATTAGAAATATCCACATCAGAGACAACATGATAAACTTAACTGCAACTTACCTGTGAACTTATCTCCTATTTAAATCAAGTGTAAGGTCTTACTGTTGTGATATGAGATGAATCATTTAATTCCTGTAGCTGTTCTAGTTAAAAATGTTATTCAAAATGGTTGAAAGTCACTTCATATTTAAACATGTTTTCATATTAAACATTTGAACATTAAATGTGTTTATGTTTCAATAGTCAGGACACTTGAATGCATCTTTCAGCATTTACTTTGCACAGTTTTTTTTTTTTTTTTTTTATTTGTACACAGGATTGTGCAGTGGGTTAAGGGTGAACAGGATGTTTTGGGGAGGGACAATGATCTTCATTCAGAGGAGCAGTAGTGGCGGTTGTGCTTGTTGATCAACAGGTGCTTCAGTTTTGGATCGTTCCTATAGCGTTCTGCTAAATATTTGCTGCGCAGGAGAAAAAAAATGTAAGAAGTTTGAATCCATGCTTGATAAACTCCTGTCTCAACATCTCTACAGGCCTCTTCCTTTGTGACTGGTGATGTTGTTCTGGACAACATCCAAACTGGAACCCACTCAACCCACTCCACCACCTTATACTGACTTACACCTCTTTCTTTACCCCTCCCCCCATTTTATTTTTATTTTATTTGTAATTGTTTTTACATTACTGTATTATTATAATTATTTTTTGCATATTCATTCTTGCTCTTTGTATTATTGCTATTTTATTATTACTGTATAGCAATTGTGATAAATGTGTAAATGATTAGAAAAATTGCATTTCCTGTGTTGAGTGTCTGATTAACCAAATAGTTATCAGTTTAGAGCCAGTCGAAAATATAACATGTTCATTTGATAGAATGACAAATGACAGAATTTTGTCTGTTGTGTTTGGACAAATGGTACATAAATGTTTGTGATTTGTGTAAAAACTTTTTTTCAGAAGTTTTAAAGTATTTGTCACACAGTCACCTGTCTCACCAGCAACAGTCACTCGTTCCCAGTCACCCGCCTTCTAATTGGACACACCTGGAACCACTTACCTGCACCACATATAAGCACATGCACTCCACTCAGTCAGCGGCTGGTCTCAAGGTCTCTACGTTAGAAATACCTACCTGTCTCTGCGCATCTTCCTAGGATGGGTTGATGCAAGAATTTTTAAAGAAACTAAGCTAAAGAGGATTACACAAGAGATAAGACTTTGAACCTTATATTGCTATATGATTCCACCTTTTTTGATCTCACCTCCCTTTATGCCTTTACATTGGAAGCTTCGGAGTTCATCAATAAAAACCTTGTTTATGAAACTTACCTTGTCTCTGCCTCTCCCAACTGTGACAGTATTGGTTGGTTACATTACAATTTAAAAAAAAAAAAAAAACACTCTAGAGTTTTGTGCACCCTGTGTTGAGAAAATTATTTGCATGATTTGTAATTAG
Source organism: Labeo rohita (assembly GCF_022985175.1). Lineage (NCBI taxonomy): Eukaryota > Metazoa > Chordata > Actinopteri > Cypriniformes > Cyprinidae > Labeo > Labeo rohita. Next base: position 11,168 of record NW_026129561.1, on the reverse strand, counting down.
TATGAAATGAATGAAAATGTATAATGTGTTTAGGACAATTACAAAGTGTTCAGCTCACTGTTAACTGTTTTGAGAACAGTGACCTGAGTTTGGAGAAATGTGTCAAATCAATTGAGAAAAACTGTAGGTGTCACATGATTTGAACAGTGGTGTTTATTGTTAGAAAATCATTCTATTTTAATTGAATGCTGTTCTTTTTAACCTTTTATTGATCAAAGAATCCCCCCCAAAAAGTATCACAGGTTGCAAAAAAATATTAAGTGGCACAACTGTTTTCAACATTGATAATAAATCAGCATATTAGAGTGATTTCTGAAGGATCATGTAACACTGAAGACTGGAGTAATGATGCTGTAAATTTAGAATTATTTTTAATTATATTCACAACTATTAGAAGGTTTAAACGCTCACTGATGCTTCAGAAGGAAACAGAATGCATTAAGAGCTAGGGGGTAAAAACTTTCTGAATTTGAAGATCATTGTAAATTTAACTTTTGTCTTCTGGGAAATTAAGTATCTTCTGTAGCTTCTGAAGGGCAGTACTAAAAGAAAAGAAAAAAAAAAAAACTTTCTCACTGAACATTCTGTTCAAAACTTTACACCCCAGTGCATGTATTTCCTTCTGAAGAATCAATGAGCATTTGAACCTTTTGTAATAGTTGCAACTCTCAGAAAAAAATCTACATAAGCTGTTACTAAGGCAGTGCCTTTTCAAAAGGTACATATTTGTACCTAAAGAGTCCATATTGGTCCCTTAAAGGGGTGATCAGATGCTAAGTTCACTTTTTCATGCTGTTTGAACATTAATGTGTGTTGGCAGTGTATGTACAAATCTACCCTATCATGATAAAAATCCATGCAGCGGTTTTTAATTAATCTGTAAAAATAATATCCCCTTTTTCAAATCGAGCCGTTCTCAGATGCCTGTCGTTGTTGCGTCACACCGACAGATGCCATTTTACAAAAATTAGGGTTGTACTAAGTTTTCTTTAAAGTATTTGTAAGCAAACTTTGAAATATTCTCACAAAATGTATGAAATACAGTGAAGTAGGGTTTACATTTCTTCCATTTGCATGTGTAAACGTGACATCTACCCAACAAAATAAACATGTCCACTGTGTCAGAAAAAAGGGAATTCAATATATTCTCAAGGGTATTTTCTAAAACTAAGGGATTAATATTATTATATTTCTCTGAACACTAATTGAAAACATCCAAACATATCACACCAGTAAAAAGGGTGTTCAAGAGTTCCAGGAATTGAAGAAAAAACTAAAATCTATTCTGTAAAAATTTCCATGTGGATATGAAGAGTTCAGATGCAAAACCAGCTAAAAGCCATCTCAGTCAAAAATGAGATAATGATACTGAGTAAATGCTCCTGACACACAGTATATGTCCATCAAATACTTTTACTTCAAACTCAATAAATTCCAGCCTCAGCCCAATCAGAAGTACCAGTACTTACATAGAAACCTATACAAAGTAGCCAGAAAGAAATGCTCATTTAAAAGAAATACGTCAGATGGATTTAGAGGCTTTCGCATCTGAACTCTTCATATGTTCTAAAAAAATAATTTTTATTTAATCATTTTAAATTTGATAATAAAAACCATAGTGCTGCTCTTTTTATCAATTTAACCAAAGCTTTTGATTCTGTAGATCATGAAATTCTGAAACTGAGGCTATTAGTGTAGGTTTATCAGTAAATGCTGTTGGATGATTTGTTAATTACTTATCAGATAGATCTCAGTGTATATATAGATGCTCACTTATATAAATAAATATCGTGTACCACAGGGATCCTTTGACCATTATTTATTTTATATGTTAATAATTTTGGTAATCTCGTACATTATAGTTTTCATTTATACACTGATGATATGGTGATTTACTCTGCATTAACATTGGATAAGGTTCTGAGTCATCTTCAATCTGATTTTGATGTATTTCAGCATACACTGAACAATTTAAAACTTTTTTTAAATGTGGAGAAATCTAAACGTATGATGTTCACAAAAAGAAAGCCTGCACTCTTAAACTCATGCTCAATTACTACTCTTCAAGATTTGGAGGTTAAAGTATAAATATCTAAGTATAAATACTTGGGATTTTTAACTGATTATTCTCTTTCTTTTGGGCCTCGTATTCAGTACCTAGTAAGTTAATTTGAGTTGAAACTGGGACTTATTTTTTTTAAGAGTCAAATCTTTTCATTTTTCTGAAGCAAGATTGGAGATTGGTAGCAGCTACATTTTTGTCAGTGTTGGATTACTGTTATATCATTTATATGCAGGCATCTAAGCATAGTTTACAGGCATTGGATTTGGTTTATCATGGAGCATTAAGGTTTATCACAAATTCAAGAGCCCTTATTCATCATTGTTTATTGTACTCTCAGGTTGGTTGGTCGGCGTTGTCAACCCGTAGACTTAAGCATTGGTAACTACACTTTTTACCCAGAAGACCTATCGTTTCATATCGTCATTTTACTACAATAATATAGAGACAGTATTTGCTCTTGCCATAACATGATATTGATAATACGTTACTTCCCTATTATTTATCATCTTTCCCTAGTATTTATATCTTTATTATGTAACTTATTTATATCTCAAATTATTTTAGGTTTACTTCTTTTGTATTTACAGCAAAATATCATTCGAAAAGGTGTAAAGAACTATGGGCTTTGCTCACAATACTATTATCTTTTAAGCATCCATAAAGTCTGTACTAATGCGAGTCAGTGGGCATTTAGTTATGCTGTTCTATTTGATTGGAATTAGGTACAAGATTGTTGCAAGTTATGCTTGAAAGAGTTGGTATCACTAAATGATTTTAAAGGTATTTTAAAGGATCTAGTTTTAAAGTCATTTAATTGTAAATGTTCTGAGTGATTTGTTTATAATTCTGTATAATGTATTTGTTTTATGTGTAACTAAATGTGCTCATTTAACTTGGCCAGGACCCTCATGCAAATGAGATTGTAAATCTCAAGAGTTTTACTTTCTGGTTAAGTAAAGGGTTTTTTTTTTTTTAGCGAAAGATAATGTGTCAAAGCATTATATTTTTAAAACTACACCTTTTTACCAGAAGACCTATCGTTTCATATTGTCATATGACTACAATAATATAGAGACAGTATTTGCTCTCGCCATAACATGATATTGATAATACATTAATTCCCTAGTATTTATTATCTCTGAATTGGATTATTAGCATGATACTGTCACACATAGTTGTCCGAGCAGACAAGGATAAAGAAAAATTAGCAAAAAAAGTCTTTAATGACACTCTACGAAGGTAAATCCAATAATGACCAACACAAACATACAACTGATGTATTACTGAGAACTGACAAACTGAACTGAAACAAGAGGAACTTAAATACCAGAAAATGAGGGAAATAATAACAAACACTTGTGAGATCAAATGAATCACCATGACAACTGATAACAGAGCGGGAAAACTGAACAAAGGAGCACAGGACTAAAGAATGCAAACTGTAGGAACAGTAGGAACGCCATCAGAGACCTTTTTATTTTTTATCTGTCACTGACTTAGCAAGTTGTACTGAAGTGACCTAACATACTACACTTTTTGTTCTGAGCAAGCAGCAGGCAGCTGACGGTATAAGTTAACCTTGCACCTCTGACTAAGTTCAGACTGGCGAGTCTGTGATTGTGAGATCCACGACCTCTGGTCGTCATTAGACACAAATGCGACAACAGGTCCCTGATGAATGAATATTTGAAAGTATTCACCTTATTCTTCAATGCAGAAGTAAGCATATGGGTGAGACTTCCAGTTCATTAGCTGCTATAGGGAAATAGTGCAAATAATTACAGTGTGCAATGTGCAACGGTAAAACTGATTGCACTACAAACCAGTGTGTTCATAATTAGGATAACACATTAAAATAATATGGTAAGACACACCAATTTGCAGTGTCAAGTAACAAATCAAGCTTTGTTTTGTACCAGAAATTTTTATGGGAAAAATAAGGTGGATAGGATGAACAGATTAATGATATATCTCAATTAATATTATCTGATATTTGTGATTAGTTACTAATTAGAAACTCAATCTAAATGTGATGATCACCTGAAAATTGGAGTCAGATTAAACACGGAGCTACAATAAAATTTAAACTCAATCCCAACTTTGCAGAAACGCAAGTAAAAGATATGTCATAGTTAAACTATAATGTTACTCTCATTTTATCTATCACCTGTATAGTGCTAAAACTTGTTCAGCATCACAATCAGGAATCATGTGGGTAAAGTACATTTAAATTAATGCTTTAGCTGCTGGCAAGTTAAAACCTCTATCGTGCTCTGTCGTGTATAGAAAAAGTATTGCTCATAGAAACACACACACAAACACACTCTCACCCTAAAGCTTAAACACAATCTCAGAGATCATTCATGTTCTTCACTCTCTGCAGGCTGCGTTATTGCGGTATTGGAGAAGAAGGCTGTGCTGTTCTGATTTCAGCTCTGAGATCAAACTCCTCACACCTGAGAGAACTGAATCTGAGCGGTAATTTACCAGAAGACTCAGGATTGAAGCTGCTCTCCGCTCTACTGGAGGATCCACACTGTAAACTGAAGGAACTATAGTAAGTTATTGAGTCAATGCTGTCATTTATTATCTTCTATTAAAGCAGATCTTAGTGTATTTTATTTTTCTCTGTATTTTACAGCATTTGACAGTGGAAACTTCACAAGTCCAAATATGTAAATCAAAACAATACATCCTGAACTAGACTGTCACCTGGACAAATGCAGATACTGATCCAGCAGTTTCATATGTGAAGGATTTTTATTAATTTTCATTTAGCCTATTTTTTCCAGTCTTAAAAACAAACAAATAAACAAAAAAGTAGATTGGACATACTAACTGCACTGTAAAAAAAGATTTAGTGTGAAATTACAATATATTTTGGATTAATAATTGCATACTGTAAAACGTTTCACTATCAATTTGCAGGAACCTATAAAGTATTTTTGTACCTATAAAGTACCATATATTTTTATACAGTTTATACTGTATGCATTTTGTATATTTTGTATTTTGTATTTTTTATTTTTTTTTTTGCTGTATAGAGAGTTACTGTGTAATAAAATGTGTCCTGTAAATTCACAGTAAAATACTGGCAGTTCTATCTGACATTTTTGTCAAAATTGAGTCACATATTCTTATTTTGCGACTAATTATTTACATTATGTGATGCTTTTTTTTTTAAGTTTACAGTGTACATTTTAGGACTTTTTATTTAGAAAACAAAAAGGTTCTATTCTAGAAAGTCAAACTCTAACTTGGTTCTATAAGGTTGTATCTGTGAGCCAATCAGCTCTTCAAATGAGGATTCAAGAGGATCAATCAGGATCAGCTTTCTTTGTCATGTCACCGGACTGCAAAAACTCGTCGGATGTGGCCAGAAGCAACGCCAAATCTCGTCAGATGTACAGGAAAAAATTAAACGAACAGCGAAGACAACAGGTAGCGTACTATTTTTTTTTCTTACTAATAATGTGATATTGATGATATAAAAAATATACACAAAATATACACAAACACAGTGCCAACAGTAATAACAACAACATTCACTAATTTTATTTCAATACATTTAAAACAAGGTTGGATTTGATTTTATTAATCTCCAAATGATTGGATAATGAAGAGAACTATATGATATCTGCATTTAAATCTTGAAGCTTGCTTTCATTGCTTCAGCACGACGGCCAAACCTTCCAGAAGATGGATGTTTTCTGGGGATCATGCTGAGGGGTTTGAGGTATCTAAATTTTTTTTGGATGGAGGTGTCTAAGAAAGAGGAAGTGTGTCATCATGAGGGGTATGACGCCTCACATCCTCCAAAAGGTCATTCAATCGAACAATCAAGGAGTCCAGAAATGGCTCATCCTGCAGATGGTAAGATCCGTAATTTCATGCAGTAAGCTCCCACACTTTTACCTTTTCTGTGTCTTGCTGTTGCCTTTTGGAGGATTGCTGGTGTCTGTGTGAGGAATGCTGCTGCTAGTGCCATCTCTGGGAGTGGTGTTGCTGTCTTGGGAAGGAGGGCTGCCAACTCTGAGAAAGGTGAGACTGCTTTAACATACAAAATCCAAAGTAAACAGGGGTTTTTCCCTGTATATCCCTCCTAATTGTTCCCAGCCCACACCTGTACCATGTTGAAAACAGCAAAGAAGTGCTTGCAAGGCAGCAGCTTCCTCTGCCAGTCTTCACATGTGCAGGAGGGCATTGTTGTGTGGAAACCAAAACATATTTTGTGATAATCTTCAGTCTGGCTCTTTACGCTGACATCTCCATCCCCATGCACTGTGACATCTTCCCGGCGGTAGGACATGTCGGTCCATGATGTGGTCAACCACAACAGGAGGCCTGTCTCTCAGGAACAAAAGCAGCCTCTCACTGTATTTGTGGTACCTACTGGAGCACATCACATTGAGCTCAATGTACTTTGAATGAGAAACTAGTATAAAACGAACATCATGATGAGTTTAATGGACTGTTATTTAAAGATATAGTTATATTTTTTAATGAATGAATGGCGTTCAGTTTATTCACTAAGTAGTCATGGAGTTCTCTAATTATAGACCATCAAATGACATGATGCTGACATGGTATGTATGGAACATATGTAACTTCATCTACAATGAGAAGTCCACTTCAAATTACATTTTTTGAGGAAAATGTTTCAGGATTTCTCTCCATATAATGAACTTCTATGGTGCCCCCAAATTTGAACTTCCAAAATGCAATTAAAATGCAGCTTCAAAGGGCTCTAAATCAGGGGTGTCAAACTCTGGCCCTGGAGGGCCGCAGCCTTGCAGAGTTTAGATGCAACCCTAATTAAATACACATGATCCAACTAAACAAGTCCTTCAGGCTTAATTGAAAACTGCATAGTATATGTGTTGGAGCAAGGTTGGAACAAGACTCTGCAGGGCTACAGCCCTCCAGGAACTGAGTTTGACACCCCTGCTCTAAATGATCCCAACCGAGGTAGAAGCGTCTTATCTAGCAAAGAAATCAGTGTTTTTTTATATATACTTTTTAACCTCAAATGCACATCTTGTCTATTCTCTGTGATGCACATGCATACTCACGCACACACACACACACACACACACACACACACACATCTGGTTTATTATCTTTGTGGGGACTCTCCATAGGTGCAATGGTTTGTATACTGTCCACACTGTATTTTCTATCCCCTTACCCTAACCCTACCCCTAAACCTAACCCTTACAGAAAACTTTCTGCATTTGTACTTTCTCAAAAAAACTCATTCTGTATGATTTTCAAGCTTTTGTACCCATGGGGACCACAAGCTGGTCCCCACAATGTCAAAAATTTCAGGTTTTACTATCCTTGTGGGGACATTTGGTCCCCACAATGTAGCAAAAACAAGTACACACACACACAAACACACACAGCTGTAGTGATTGTTGTTGTGTTTTAAATGTGTCTGTTTTAAATGTGTCTGTTCTTGTGTTCAGATGCCTGTTTTCTCACACTGGATCCAAACACAGCACACACTGAACTCATTCTGTCTCAGGAGAACAGAAAGGTGACACGTGTGGACAAGAAACAGTCGTATCCTGATCATCCAGACAGATTTAATGATGTGTTTCAGGTGTTGTGTTGAGAGAGTGTGTGTGGCGCTGTTACTGGGAGATTGAGTGGAGTGGACGTGTGTTTATATCAGTGTCATATAAGAGCATCAGCAGGAAGGGACGGGGTGATGAATGTTTGTTTGGATTTAATGATCAGTCCTGGAGTTTGAGCTGCTCTCGCTACATTTACTCATTCAGACACAATGACATACAGACTCATGTTCCTGTGAAGCCCATCAGTCGTAGAATAGGAGTGTATGATGATGATGATGATGATGATTATATCAGTAGAGTAGGAGTGTATGTGGATGTGAGTGCAGGAACTCTGTCCTTCTACAGCGTCTCTGATACAATAAGTCTCATCCACACAGTCCAGACCACATTCACTCAGACGCTCTATCCTGGGTTTACTGTTTATTATGGATCATCAGTGAAACTGTGTTGATGAATCAGAATAGACTGATGAGAGATTCTACCCATAATGCTTTGAGCTGCATGATAAATCAGTAAGAGTGAGATGTTATCAAGTCTCTTTATGACATTAATTCTGCAGCTCAACTTCTGTCACTCAAATAACAGTCAAAACAAATGTGTCATAAATCTTAATATAAACAGTAGGCTTAGTGTGTGTCTATATTTGTGCTTTTATTGTCGTGTCTCATCAGTCATTTTTTATTAGTGTTAAAAAAGCTCACAATCATGATTTATTAAGATCATGTAATTCATTTCTCTCTATTGTTTTTGTGCAGAAATAATGAAACATTGACGAATCAACTTGAGATCAGATTTTGATTGATGTTTGTATCATGAATATAATCGATTCCTCACAAGACTGAAATGAGATTCTGACATCATGAAATATGACATTAATCACAGCATTTAGTAAAAATTAATGATTGTAACTACAGTAAAACTGTTTTAAATTATGGGATCTCTTTAAATAAAAAAAGCTGTCAGAATATATTTCACAATACTTTCAAGTTTTAAAATATAAAAGAAAGTTAATTTGTTTTAATCAGTATATTTACAAAAATACTATTTATTTATTATTTTTAGTATTTGTATATTGAATTGATTTAAGTAATGTACTTAAAGTGCTCTTTTTTCGCACACCAATTTTGTACTTAATATACTAAAAGTTGTTCTTTAGTACTTAGGATAAACTTAAGATCATCTAAGTGTACTCAACTGTGCTATTTTGAGACACCATGAAGATGAACTAAAATGTGCCTTTATTATACTATCTCAGGAATATTTTAAAAATGTATTTTGTTACCACTTTTAATACAACTGAAACATTTCATAAACTTTTAAATTATACATTAAAATACACTTCTTAATTATATAAAATATACAAATAATATATAATAAATATATACAAAGTGTATTTATAATGTATTGTCCACATATTTTTATTGATTGAATAATTCATTTCAAATGTATTGTAACTAAGGTAATATTACCTTTATAAGACAAACTTAATTATGTTAATGGCGTTGTTAAATAGTAGTCAAGTACACTATTACTGTAATTAGTAGCACTTTCTACCTCATTAAATACACTTCAAGTACACCTCACTTCATAAAGCTGTTGCTTTCGATCATTACTAATTTAACTACTTAAAAGTTAAACATAATACATTTGATTAAAATAACAGTAAATGTAATTCATGTAAATGTAAACACCAATTGAAAGGATATTACCCTATTACCACAGATACAACAATGCAGCACATGTATGGTATGTAATGTACAAACAAACAAAACAGCATCACTTTCTTCAAAAACACTTTAATTTGTGACGTACAACAATCCCTTCACACACCACGCAATGGTGAAAAGAATACTATTAAATGTATAAAAAATGCGGGGATGATGGCAGGATGTGGCAAAGACATGGTGATGGGAGGATGGCGATGATGCCCTGGCGGCCTAGTTGGTGTTTGGCACATGGCACAGACCAAGAGCATCCCAATGCTGATAAAACACAAGGCGAAATCGAGGAGCCAAGATGTAGATGGTGTGGCTGCCAACATTTGGGGGCCGACCGATGGAGATAGAGCTGGTGGATCCAAAGGTGCAGACGGAGGGCCGATGGAGCGGAGCATCGTCACAGGTTCCGGAGACTTGGGCACAGCCACAGCGACAAGCATCGTTGGTGGAGCCAGAATACCCGAGGACTGGGCAATGCCGGTGAGACAGAGAACCGCGGTATACCTGATGGGGAAAAAGGAACCCACTGCATATATATATATATATATATATATATATATATAAAATACTACTTATAATACTACTGTATTATAAGAACTGATATATGTATTATAATTTGTATTGTTATCTCAGTTTACCTTTTGACAATATCCTCATCAAGTATTACAGGGTATTACAGTATTACAACCTGTGAGTATTACAGGGTATGTTGATAATTGTGGTTTATTGTAACCTAGCGTATTTCGCAGTAATGTGTCTGTTGTGGTAATGCTAACATGCACTCTCTTCACCTCTGTTGCAAAGATTAAAAAAAATAAATAAAAATTAGAAGTTGTCCTAGTATACAATAGTCCTGGCATACAATATTTTGCTCAAGTGCCTTGCTGCTTTACAGAAAATAAATAACAGATTTTTACATGAATGACTGAAAGGGAGCACAAATTAGCCACCCAGTGTTATGGATCAACTGGGGATCGTGTTATCTGGGGATGTGCGTGTGCACGTGAGCTATTTTACTTACCTTCCCGGCATATTCGTCCGATGCGACTACACAGCTGTAATGGAAACAAGTTTGTACATTCTTAACGCTCTCAATAAATGCTGATGCACTTACTACACTCTGTTGTGTCTTCAATACCTGTTCTGATGCATTCGACACAGTTAGATGGTCATTTGAACTTGATTTCACATGGCGCAGACATGGTTCACAAACCACGCCCACGTTATCTCGAGACATTCACTAAAATGGAAAATGACAAATGCTCAAATAAACGTATTATATATCAAGTGAAAATAAATAGCAGCATTTTCCGAGCAGTATGCAATTTACAAATATTACAAATAAATATAGATATTGCAAATATTGCTAGATTTTATTTACACTTTACAAATAGAAGTGTTTATGCAATAAGTGTAGTTACAGACTATTTATTTGGGGTAGACTGAGCATACTTACCAACAAGCAAAATTTGCTACTGATGTGGATGTATGGGATCATATTGTTGACCCAAATATTTTCATAAATAATACATTACTCAGATTCTGTAATGAGCAGGACTCGTAGGAAGCGTGTAAGATCCAATTGTGAGCTTTTATTAACAGATCGTAGTCAAGACAGGCAGGGTCGATAACCAAACAAACAGTAATATCCAGGGCAAGGCGAGAGCGTAAATCCAATAAACAGGCAGAGTCCAAAACGAGAGAGAGCAGTCCGAAAAGTAACAAATAAACAAGGAAATGAAACCAGACAGAACTATGGCAATGAACGAGGCAAAACTATGATAAGAAACCAAACCGTGATAATCA